>NC_056737.1:427525053-427610053 GCF_019279795.1 Protopterus annectens
AATACTGTTTTCTATAATATGATTGAATATGAACAATCAGCTCTGTTCGTGTTATAGGAACATGCACAGCTGCGGAAAAAGAAGAGATACACGAAACAAAAGACTGCTTGAAGAATCTGTACTTGCTTTGTGCTCGAATTAGCTATAATACCTTGAATGGTAACATAACATAGTGGGAAGTAGTATCTAACCGGTGGTCACCAAGGCCACGTTGTTTTTCTTAGGAAGTTTTTCATAAAATTGATAGTGCAAGCAGAAAATCATGGACAAACAGCTGCTATGTAATGATGATGTTAAAACTTGTGATCTGTTACGTCAGGTTGGTAGGCAATGTCTTGTTAGAAAGTGTATAAAGATGGATTTACTTCCTGATTTTAGTTCGATAAACTCTGCATTAGCACGTTTTTGCTTCCTTGCTGCAAGATTAAAGTGTCTTAACCTGAACCTGCCATGTATTGATCATTTTTGAAGTTTATTTTTCCTTTGACAGATCGGTCCTTCAGACCGGAAAACTCTCGCTCTAGCTCAGGTCAGATGGGTCTGGTGGCATGAAACCATACGGGGAAGAGGCCACATCGGTTCTTCTGCTCTGAAAGACCGCCAACTGAATTGTCGTTCAAAAGTGGCCAGCCACTGTTTCTGATCTGCGATTGGAGGACGAGTCAACGGTTCCAGTGAGACGATCAATCACGGAGGCTCAGGTAAGGAGGAATTTACCTTTTCTTTGTTTCAGATCAGGGACTTGTTACAGTATTTGTTTTTGTCAGGGAGATTTTATATAAATCAGGGACAAAAAAGATTACTGTCTTGTCATAGATCAAGGAAACAGGATAGGTAGGCAGTTATTCTAGATAAACTGTGAAAAAGAGAAAACCGTGGTACCACGTGATAAGAAGGGTTACGTAAGAATTTCTAACTAAGTTAAGACAACATGGGAAATAAGTGCACAAAAAGATCCCGAGATCCGCCATTAACCGAAGACGCGAAATATATGCAATTACAGCGTGCTGATAACGTTAGGTACTATACAAAATGGGTTAATAAATACAAATTTGATGGCAAATTAGATAAACCTTCACTTATCAAACTTGTCAAACAACTTAAAACAGACGCAAAAGGTCAGGTAAAAAAGCAACGTCAATTGGGAGTTCCTCAGGCACACAGGTGGCTTGAGGAAGCAAACCGCAGGGAACAAAAGAATAAAAATTCAAAAGCAATGTTTTTAGATAAAGAAGACAATAACTTGGTAATAGCATCGGGCCCTCCGCCCCCTCTGCTCCCCTTACCAGAATATGAAGCGAGTGGACAAGCAGATCCACCTCCGCTATACCCAACGGTCCCTGCGAAATCAAAACCGTTTCTCAGAGATCCTGTCGAGACTAGGTCTCGAACGCGCAACTTAAGAGGGGATACTGAATTATATGAAATAAATAAAAATTCACAAGCTATGAGTGAAGAAGAGATATGTCCACTCATAGAAGTACCAAATCCACAGGCAGGACAGGCAGGACAGGACCCAACTCTTCTAGTATATAGACCGTGGACACCGGAAGACATCCAGAAAGCCACAGAGGGAATTCCCCATCCAAAAGTTAATTTTAGAAAATTCTTAGAAGACTTACAGGGCATGAGGTTAAGTTATCATTTAAATGGAGAGGAAGTAGAAAAAGTAGTCAGACAAATCGTAGGTCCAGACTGGCACATGATCAGTGGCAACTGGGATCCCCATGACGCAGAACATAGGCCACTCCCACATAGTAACGCAGAACTGGATAACAGAGTGAAAGGTCTGACAGACCAGATCTCTGAGAAATGGAAGCCTAGGGCTGACTGGACTTGCATTAATCAATGCATCCAACAAGAAGGTGAAACTGTTGATAGATGTTATGCCAGATTATTAGAGTGTTTTAGTAACCATTGTGGAATGCAGGTACCTGAAGACCAAACACATGATTCCCCATATGAGCAGCAACTAAAGAATGCATTTTTGAAGGGTAGTATTGCACCCATAAGTAGTTTTATTACAAAGCACATGGTAGATCATCGTACGAGTAGATTACAGTCATTACTTGAATATGCAAGACATGCTGAAAGGCATTTTAATAGCAAAAAGAAAAAGAAAACTCAAGTATTTGCAGTAGAAGACGGAGCAGAAGTCTTTGTAGTACAGTCCGGGAAGAAGGGTAAAAAAAATGCCCAGGGAAATAAACAATCTGATAAGCGATCAGAGGAGTTTGAAGAGAGAAAGAAAAGGGTGAATGTTTTAAATGCGGAAAAAAGGGACATTTGACAAGGGATTGCAGGCAAAATAAGAAGGTAACCACGGAAGACAAGGAGGGTGAGGACTGACTATATGATAGTCAAGAATCACTAGAAGGGAATAACCAAGAAAAGACAAATGCAAATGTGATAGAAGGAGTAGAGAATGTGATAGAAGAAATAGAGGAAGTACAAGAAATCACCGATGGTGAAGAAAATGAAATTTTAGACTTGGCATTATTGAGCCTAGAGCTCTACTTAGCAGACACAAAACCAGAAGTTGCACTTCTGGTAGAGGGGAGGGAAGTTAAATTCCTGTGTGACTCAGGGGCTTCACGGACCGTGATACAGCCTTCCAAACTACCAGAAAATTCAGAATCACTTGATTACATATTAGTGAAAGCAGCTAATGGACAGCTGTATCGGGAGCCACTCTCCCACAACATAGCAATAACTGACCCTGTTTCAGGGATGACTCAGAAAAGCAAAATTGTTGTTTCTGCAAAATGCCCAGTAAATCTTTTGGGCAGAGACCTTATGCAGATATTTGGCATAGCAGTAGTTCCAACCATGCAGGGTATGGAAGCTCAGCGACAAATGGATACTTTTATGGTGCGACCGGAGGGTGAAACATTTTATTGGTACAGCCAGGACTTGGTTACGACTGGTCCAGGGGCAGTAACCGAAGAACTGATGAATGTAGCCATCAGTAAATCCCCCTCCCTTGACACTGATAAACAACATTTGTTGCATTGTACTCTATATTACTGTAGCAAACCAGGACCTGATAAAGAATATGAGCAAGAACTGTTTAGAAACCATGCTAACAGATTAGTATTACATAATCTGTACTGGGACACAGAAGGAAACAGTGTAGTTAGCTGTTCATTGCCCCAGGAATTCCTAGAACTTTACAGATCTAATCGATTACCACATGTCAGTTTGACTAAAGATAAGAATGTGAAATGGGCAGACCTAGGAGGAAAAAGTCACAAGGTGGGAAAAACAGACAGAATTAGAACTGTCAGAACAGGGAGTACAAAAGCAGAAGTTGAATTGAATAACACAGACACACCCAGCTGTGCACTTGCAGGCAAGTGAAGACATCTGAGTAGCACTTTTACTAGAGGAAGAGGAAAAAGCCTTACGAGGCATATCAGAGACTCTCTGGTCAACAGGGAAATCAGATGTAGGACTTATTCGTACAGCAGGACCAGTCACTATCACGCCAAAATCAGCATTTAGACCTCAAAAGAGACAGTATCTCTTAAGAAAGGATGCAGAAGTAGGAAAAAAACCTATAATAGCAGCCTTACTTAAGGAAGGAGTATTGAGAGAATCTCCCGATTTGCCATGTAATACACCCTTGTTTCCTGTTAGGAAAGCAAATGGAGAATGGCGTATGGTCCAAGATTTACAAGCTGTAAATGATGCAGTTATACCTAGAGCACCTACGATGCCAGATCCACACACCTTATTAAATGATTTGAAACCTCAACAAAAGTATTTTTCTGTGGTAGATATTAGCAATGCGTTTTTCTCAATACCGATACACCCTGACAGCCAACATTGGTTTGCATTTACATTTCAGGGGAAAAGGTATACATACACGCGACTACCACAGGGATATTGTGAGAGTCCAACAATATTCGCACAGGAAATGGCAAGTAACCTGGCAGGATTTATCCCACCGAAAGGCAGCCAGATTTTACTTTATGTAGACGACATTCTGCTGGCAGCCCCCACCCAGCAAGAATGCAGAGAAGATACCATAGCATTACTACAATTTCTAGCCACTCAAAGACACAAAGTCAACAAAAACAAACTGCAACTTTGGAAAACAGGTTAAATACCTGGGATATGTAATATCCAAAGAAGGCAGAATATTAGATGAAGACAGAAAAACAGCAATATTACAAGCACCCAAACTGACTACCAAGAAGGAAATGATGTCCTTCCTAGGTACGACTAATTTTTGTCGGAGTTGGATTCCAAACTATGCCTTGGAATCTGCTCCACTGACCAACTTAATATTCAAGAAGCCTATGACAGCACAAGATTCATTACAATGGACACCAGAAGCAGAATCAGCTTTCTGCAAATTGAAACAACTGATAGCATCCTCATTAGTTTTAGGATTACCAAACTATCATAAACGATTTTTCCAAACTGTAGATTGTAAGCAGGGCTATATGACATCAGTGTTAACACAGCAACATGGGGACAAACAACGCCCCATAGCTTACTATTCATCACAGCTAGTCCCAGTGGCGCAATCCTTGCCCCACTGTGTACAAGCAGTAGTCGCAGCTGCAATGGCAGTGCAGGCTTCAGCCTCAGTAGTGTTGTTCCACCCGCTCACATTGAGAGTGCCTCATGCAGTCGCGATTATTTTACTGCAAGAAAAAGTAGCATATCTTTCTCCTGCTAGACATCTTTCCTGTATGACTATACTGTTGAGCCAACCTCATATGACAATTGAATGATGCACAACTTTGAATCCGTCAACCTTGCTCCCAACTCCTGCAGATGGCAAACCACACTGCTGCCTGCAGGAGATTGAGCAAAAGACACTGCCTAGAAAAGATCTCACGGATGTTCCCTTGGATGATGCCGAGATGACATACTATGTGGACGGCTCGTGTAGAAGGGGTCCTACAGGACAGAATCTAGTGGGGTATGCAGTAGTTTCTGATACTGAGATTTTAGAAGCAAAGTCTTTACCACACAACTTATCTGCACAAGCATCAGAATTGATTGCTTTAACAAGGGCATGTACCCTGGCAAAGGATAAACATGTGAACATTTTTACTGACAGTCAGTACGCTTTTTCTACTGTACATGTTTTTGCACAGCAGTGGAAAAATAGAGGAATGATAACATCTACTGGTAAACTAATTAATCATGCGCAATTTATTTTAGATTTGTTAGAATCTATTCAGTTACCTCAGAAAGTAGCTATTTGTAAATGCGTAGCTCATACCAAACAACAGGATAGGATTTCAAAAGGTAATGCGAGAGCTGATACAGCTGCAAAGCAGGCAGCTTCAGCTTCAGAAGTATTTATTTTAAGTAAGGAATTACAACCATCTGAGATTTTAGATTTAGAAATGTTAAAAACAATGCAGACACTTACTACAAATGTAGAAAAACAAAAATGGATAAAACGAGGAGCAATTCTTGAGAAAGGGCTGTACATCTCCAAAGAAAGAAAACCAATTTTATCATCTAACTTGTTTAGATATGCAGCTTTGTTGAGACATGGGCAGTGCCATGTCTCAACAGGGGGGATGGTACAGTTAGTGAATCGAGTGTTTACAACGTATGGATTTACAAACTACACAAAAATTTTTTGTGCAGCATGCCATGTTTGTAACAGGCATCATGCACAGGGGGCACTGAAGCCTAAGCAAGGGAGTTTCCCTACACCACCGTATCCGTTTCATACTATCTGTATGGATTTCATAGAACTAAACAAATGCGAAAATAAAAAGTACTGTCTTGTCATTATAGATATGTTTTCCAAATGGGTGGAAGCTTTTCTGACCAAAAATCCAGATGCAGCTACTGTTGCAAAAGTCCTTGTTAAAGAAATTATTCCTAGATTTGGCATACCGGACAAGATCTATAGTGACAATGGCACACACTTTGTAAATCAAACCATACACCAATTGAGCCGTTATTTCTGGATTTATTTGAAAAACCATTGTGCATACCACCCCCAATCTGCAGGATTAGTAGAGAGGCATAATGGAGTTCTGAAAAATAAGCTTAGGAAATTGATTAGTGAGACACAAAAGAACTGGGTGCACTGTCTGCCTCTGGCACTGTTGAGCATGAGAACTGTTCCAAATGCAAAAGGGTTAACTCCTTTTGAAATACTGTTTGGGAGGGCATATTATACACCTCAGTGGAAACCTCTCATGCCTGCAGACCAGGAGGCTGACAGTTCACTTGCAGAGTATATGAGGCGATTTTTGAATAACAAACTTCTGCAGTTAAATTCTGTTTCAGATAAAGAACAAGCCAGACCATCAGAAGCAGCAGTAGTCCCAGGCACGTGGGTCTGGGTGAAGGTCGTGAAGAAAAGAAATTGGAGTTCTCCAAAGTGGGAAGGGCCATACCAAGTGCTACTGTCAACACCCACTGCAGTCAAGATCGCAGAGCGAGCATCCTGGATTCATCTGACACACTGTAAATTGGTTAAGAACTTTGAACTGGACAAAAACCTTGTTACTGTTATACAACGAGAACAAAATGACCAGGTATAGAGTAAACAGGGATGCAAACAACCTCAGAAAAATTGCATGATCATCCTGTTAGCTATACTGATAACAATGATCTTCTTGCTGTGGCCTTTCCTTTTTTCAGCCACACGAGTTGAACTGAACAAACGTGATGCATTACTCATAGACTGGCATCCAAACTTTAACACTTACCAAGCAATTAAATATGTGTATGCTGAGACTTTTAATGTTTCGAACTGCTGGATTTGCACAGCTATACCAACAGCATACGGGGGATTATTAATGACTGCTGTCCCCCTAGGGGTCAATGATATCTGGGAAAACTTGATTTTTGATACTACACCAGTGAAATCACAAGAAAAAATAGCATTGTACCTACCTGTTACACAAAAAGGAATTGTATGTTTTTATAAAAATGACACTATTCAGGCGGGTTGGAGCAATTGCAATGTGACTGTTTCTTATAAATGTTATATTAAGGCTAATAAGGCAGAAACTATCTGTGGTGCAAACTATGACTCATACTTTGAGAAAAATGAAAAAAACTGTTAGTGAAATACAACATAATCCTGTTCTTTTGAAGCAACTTTCTATTATTGACAAGAAAATGTTTCATGCAGGGCAAGCATATATCAATACTAAAGTAGAGAATTGTTATTTTGTTTGTGGGAAAAAGGCATACAAATGGCTACCTGAGAATTGGTCCGGCAGTTGCTTTTTGGGTTACCTGGTCCCGGCCATACGACACACTGCAACTTTGCCTCAAGGAAAAATTCGAAACGTCAGAGAGGTCAGCAGTAAACCTGGAAGTCCAATCAAGAGACCCGAGAATCCAGTGGGACGAATCGAAGCAGGGTGGAGAAACAATTACTCCGTGAAAAACAAAGATAAACTGACACACATGGACTTGAGTGACACTATTATATCATGGGCAGGCATAGCCTCTGCATATGGCGCAGTGAAATCGATTTGGGAGCTGAGAAAACTGTCCAAACTTCTCGAAGTTATGAGCAATGCAACTTTTTCTGCTCTTGAATTAGTGACTGATGAACTAAATGCTATGAGAACTGTAGTGCTTCAAAACCGCATGGCTCTTGACTTCACCCTAGCGGCAAGAGGTGGTACGTGCGCTTTAATCAAAGAAGAATGCTGTTCGTATATTCCTGACAACCAGCATGAGATAAACGACTATCTTGAGGTGATCCAGCAAGTGTCAACCATGACCAAACCAGGCCCAAACCCTCTGACGGACTTTTTCCAGAATTTGTTTGGGGGTGGGGTTCCATCCTAATGAACATCCTGATTGCCATTTGTGTGGGATTACTCCTATTAGGAGCATGCATTTGTTGTGGTATTCCCTGCATGAAAAAGTTAATCAAAGATTTTATAGACATATCAGTTTCTGAGACTTTGTATCAAAGTACTGAAATTGAAGAGTTGTTGAAAACTGAAATGCTTTCATAAGTTTAAACTGAATGACTCTCTTAATTGCAAATCCGAAATGGAAGAGGTTAGGAGAAGAAGAAAACTGTTTATGCTTTTGAAAATAGAATAAAAAGTATTAACAGGGGGGAAATGTTAGAGAAATATGTATTAATATGTATGTTTAGTGCTTATTAGAAGCTAAAAGAGTTAACACATTTTATTCTATTTTATGTACAGCTTAATTCTGTATGAAATTATAAGATGATTTTTCAAACCACAGTATGCTTTCTGAAACTGCAAGATGCACCCTGACCTAGTATTTGCTAGCACAGCAAAATTCATGTTTATGCCTTTTGGAAATGTACTGAGAAGCAGGTGATTATCTGCTAGGTCAGGAAAATGTATGAATAGTGTAGGAATAGAACAATACTGTTTTCTATAATATGATTGAATATGAACAATCAGCTCTGTTCGTGTTATGAGAACATGCACAGCTGCGGAAAAAGAAGAGATACATGAAACAAAAGACTGCTTGAAGAATCTGTACTTACTTTGTGCTCGAATTAGCTATAGTACCTTGAATGGTAACATAACATAGTGGGAAGTTGTATCTAACCGGTGGTCACCAAAGCCACGTTGTTTTTCTTAGGATGTTTTTCATAAAATTGATAGTGCAAGCAGAAAATCATGGACAAACAGCTGCTATGTAATGATGATGTTAAAACTTGTGATCTGTTACGTCAGCTTGGTAGGCAATGTCTTGTTAGAAAGTGTATAAAGATGGATTTACTTCCTGATTTTAGTTAGACAAACTCAGTATTAGCACGTTTTTGTCTCCTTGCTGCAAGATTAAAGTGCCTTAACCTGAACCTGCCGTGTATTGATCATTTTTGAAGTTTATTTTTCATTTGACAGATTGCCTTTCACAGGACCAGCCTTGCCCACTCATGTAATAATGAGAAAGTTGAAATTTATGTGAATACATAGCAGACTCAGAACTCAGCCTGACTTTCAAAAATATGTCCTGCCTCAAGTATTTGGCAAACTGTTCGGTCACATTTAGCTGATTGCGATGCTTTCTGATGTTACCGGTGATGTAATACGGAGAACATAGTGTTTTTTTAGGGGAAACATGTGACAGGGGTTTTCAACTACTTTTTGTGACAGCAGTAGATGGTGGTGCACTCCACAGGTGAGCCTTTCACTGGCGATAGGGCATGTAGCAATGTCTGAAATATTAATACCCCCCACAAAAAGGATATTGCGATACTTTCTGAAACATGCCCAACTTTAAATTGTTGGCCAAAGTATCGCACTATACCTTCTTTTTTTTGGGGGGGGGGGTAAAATAATGCATTGCTAATAACTGTATCGACCTTTAGAAATCAATACATTTCAGACCTTCACATCCATTTTAAACTTGTAAATATCCACATTTGTGACCATATTTCCTGTTTCGGAATCTGGTTGCAATAATACGTAAGTACCACTTAAATATATGGTATGGGTTTCCTGGGTCATAGAGGGGGGGGGCCTATAGCTTGCAAGGAAGTGGTTTTGGATTTTACCTATGGTGATTTGAACATGGAGCAGCTCAAATGCATTGTCCTGTTTGACCAGCCTTGAAGTATATTTATTTTTGATGTAAATAGAGACACCTCCAGCTTTAGTCCCTGCCTGTGAAGTTGCTGGTCTAAATGTGTGGAAGACATTATAACTCTGCACTGTTGGTGTGCTCTCTATGGCTCTAAACCACGTCTCAGAGACCACACAGACATCAACATTCTCTAGAGTAAAGAGAGCGTCCAGGGAGTGGAATTTTTTGTTTAGGCTCCTAGCGGTATGTAGTAATACCTTTAGATTTTCTTGGTTTTGATTTGCTATGCCGTAAGTACTTTCAGTTTGGCAGTGCCTAAAAAAGGCACTATGGGGAAAGACAATATTCTAGCTATCTGAAAGTCTAGAGGGGAGAGGTGTAGACCATCCCTGGCAAAGCAGCATAGTCTGTTGACCATCTCCTTCCATACTGACAAATATTGCACCCCCTTAGAATGACACTAGAAACTAAGGCAGTTATTAAAGTCAATCATCTTTTGTTTGTATTGTGGCATTATCCTTGGAGAAGGTAAAATGCTGCCCAATGCTAGGCTCATACCAGCCTGAGATGCATATTCTGAAAGCTCTATGATGTCTCTCTTCATATAGTCTAGGGAGGTACGTTTCAGGTCAATTACTCCCACATGGACTTTGACCTAAGTACTTGCGTAATCTGGCAAATCCTAGCCCCTGATAAGCAACTGACCATAACTTTATCCTTACTCAGCCTGGTGAGAGGGACATCAGTGTGAATCTCCAATGACTAGAATGTTGGATTGTGTGTTGACTTGCCTTATGGGCTTAGAGGTAAAGGCTTCATGAGATGTAGCTCTATGTGTTGATGTGGTTGTTTTGAAAGAGTGTATTTGGGGCTGCTGAGGATATTTCTTATGTGTACTTTGTCTAGGCGTCTTTGTGGTTTAGGAAGGTTAGATGTAATTGCCTCAGTATATGTGGGGCTATGTGTCTGCTTTAAATTGTGCATGGTGGGTGAAGCATGTGTACTACTGACAACCTTATTGACATCAGGAGTACTTTTATGTGAGAGGTTTGCTTCCAGTGATGTTGTGTGAATACATCTCTCACATACCATATCAGTTTGTTTGAGAATTAACTGGTTTTCAGTAAACATGAGGCAATTTCTATATTGCTCAAAAATATGCCAGCACCATAGGATGAGATAAATATAGTATATTAATTCAAAAGGCAAAAACCATAAATCAATCAGACCGGTTTCGGCTCCAAGGCCTTTTGAGTTTTGTATGGTTTTTGGCCTTTATCTCGCACCTGCTTTATGTGCGAGTACATTGTGTGGTGAATTTCTATATTGCCTCAGGATGCCCATATTCACCAAGCCAGTAACTGAGACAGTAGGAAAGTTCATATCCATGGCAACAGACCCTTTTTTATTGATTAGACTGTTAGAGTGACAGTATCAATCATTGTCAGGAGTATCTGGTTTGCAACTATGTGGACAGTGCTTGTCACTGCAAACTAGTCGCCCTGTGTGCAACTAGATATTGGAGAAATTTCAATTGTGCTTTTACAGGAAAAATGTCACTCAAGGTGTCTGTGTCTGTACAGAGCACTGCCAAACACTTGAGGGGAAACTAATACGTAGACCATGAAAATTTAAGGATGAAGTATTTAGGCAGATATTCTGAAGTTATAAACAAATCAAGCAGTACTTACTGAAAACAAAGAATTAGCTTGTCAAGAATGATGAAAAGAGGGGAGTTGCATGAATGGCTACTGCCTGGCTACTACTAATGCTGCTCTCACCACAGCTTCACTCAGTTGGGATACAATACTTCTTTGCTTCTTCTCTCACCAGAATCAAAATTTTAGCTGCAATCCTAAGAAAAGAAGCAGGCCACAGCCTGTCTGGTGATCCACAGTCTTGTCCCAGATGATGCAAGGGTCTGTAGGCTTGTAGCCTTTTTCTGGTAGATGCCTCGAATAGCAACCAAACCAATCAAGTACATTAAGTACAGACACTCACTCTCCAACCAGAAACAGGAATCAATGCACTCTGCTCCTACTGTCACCAGGATCAGAATATAAGCACAGATTCCAAGCTGTCACCTATAAAGCAGATATTAGGCTTTCTGGTGATCAGCAGTCTCCGGGAAATAATGTCACTGTACTCCTTCTTTCACCAGGAGAAAACAGAAGCACTAATCCCAAGATGACTACTGAGTGGCAGAATGTGGGCTCTCTAATAACTGGTGGTCTTGCAATAGATGCTTAAAGGTAAGATGAAAAAAATGGTTTATCCTAAACACTGCAGTGTGCACTAAGCAGTTAGATATGAAAGTGGGTAACTTAAGTTTTAGCTGTACAAAAAGTTAAGTTTTAGTGGAGAGCCACTATTTTTAAAAGAGCAGGATAGATTGAAAGGGGGTGGGCACTTTTGTATTCTGGTACTATGGAATACTGTAGGATGGCCAATAAATTCAAATAGTTGAAGGGGAGTGATTTAACAAAATGATAATTTTGTGCTTACTCACACCAGCCAGTAAAAGCAGAGGGGAAACGAGATATATGGTCAAATTAACATAAGGGGCAGGCAACTAGAAAGACAGAGGTGTTTAAGAACATAGCAGTAACAGGGTGGAAGGGTGGAAAAATTCTGTCTGACTCACAAGAGACAGAGCTATGGTCTCTTTTCAAGTTTTAATATGCAGTTAAAAGCAGAATACAAGTATGGGTCATGGTGAGCATCTGATAAATAAACATTCCCCCATACCCACACATCTCCCGACTTAATTTCTCCAAGTCTTTTGGGTTTCTAATACCTTGACGGGAATGGACTCCATTCCTAAGTCAAAGTATGAAGTCATAGCCAGTGTTAGGCACCGCAAAACCTGCAGGTGTGGAGAGCCTCTGATTACTTCCTCATGAATGAGGGCCCCCATCCAGCAGCTGCTGGTTGCTCTGACTGTTACTTCCTCAGCTCGGCTCCTCGTGGACGTCCACACATTTCCTGACATCACTGTGAAAATCAGAATTGTTTTTCTGTTTTTTTATTTGATTCATTGGCAAGCTGCACTCAATCAGGTCTGCTCAGTGAAACAAGGGATCTGATTGGCTGTAGCAGCCTGAGAACTAAGTTCTTGTTATTTTGTTTTTTAAACTAGGACGTGATGAAGCAAGGACCTGATTGGCCCTTGCAAAGCACTTCCTGTCTAAACTGTCTTTAAAAAGGCATGTGTGGATAATAAGGATCACTTCTCTTGTTTTTAAACAGAGGAGTTTTCCTTAGCAGCAGATCATGGAGATTGAGCCGGGTTTGGACCAGCGTGAGGATGGACTACATTGGAGAATGGCTCAATGGTGGATTCAAGCCTTTGGAGTGATTGTGGACATGATCATTGGAGACTACCCTTTTCAGCTGTCCTTCTAAGGGCAATTTATCAAAAGGTCTGAAAAACTGTCCTTTTAAGGGCAATGTAAAAAAGGACTGCAGTGGTCTGAGGAAAGCAAGCAGAGCAGGTGAGCCTTCAGTCGTGAAGAGTGATCAGAGTATTGGATGCAGCCTCCTGTAAAAGGTATAAAAGGTAAGTTTTTGGGTTTAGTTTAAACATTATTTTTTTTTGTGGGGGGAGTGATTGTATAACTTGTTTTGTGGATATTTCTTGTGCTAAGAGGTTTGGGTGTGAGGGCTGTGGTTGTACCAGTTTTATTTTGGTTTTGTGTAGAGTACTTGTGCTAAAAGGATGGGGGGAGGGGTTGTGGTTGTACCAGTTTTATTTTATTTTTGTGTAGTGCTCTGGTGGTAAGAGGATGGGGGTGAGGGGCTGTGGTTTTACCAGTTTTATTTCACTTGTGTGGCGTTCTTGTGCTATGAGGATTGGGGTAGTGAGGACTGTGGTTAAAACCAGTTTTATTTTGCTTTTGTGTAGAGTTCTTGTGCTAAGAGTATGGGGAGTGAGGGGCTGTGGTTGTGCCAGTTTTATTTTAGATTTGTGTAGCAACGTGTTGAGGATTTGTGTGTGAGGGGCTGTGGTTGTACCAGTTTTACTTTACTTATTTTACATTTGTTTACTGGATAATCTAACTGGGATAGAACCCATTTTCAGTGGAGGCCCGAGGATAAAGGCTTGTCTTAGTATGTAAGTGCTAGCAATATGCAAAATGAGTATGGTTTATCTGTTTGTATGAGGGACAATATAAGGGAATGTGAGCTGTACTATACATTTAATTTTGATTGCCAGTTGGTTAGGAGAGTGTGTTTGTTAGCTATTGGGGCAAGAGGTAGAGATGGATGATATGTAAAAGGTAGTGAGAATAGGATAGGGGTGATGAAAAGGAGGGGAGATAAATAATGGGACAGAGAAGGATATTGCAGATGGCTAGAGCAGGGATAGGTTCATAGGTTCATAGGTTTATACTAGGCTATCTGCCCTAAGGCATTTATAAGCCTAGCCCAAATTTTTGTGGCTTACGCCACCCCTTATATGAAAAAATACTGTGCCCATTAGTTTGTTGTGCCTCTGTCCAGCAGTGACACAGAGATGATTCCCGGGGTAAACCTACGATCTCCCATCCACAGGTCAAGATTTCTCTTGAACAGAGCCAGCGAGGTGCTCTGCCTCACATGGACCGGGATTTTATTCCACAGCATAGGGAGTCTCTGAGTGATAAATCTATCCCTCCAGCACTTCCTATTTATATCCGTGCTAAGGTTTAAGTCGCTTGCTCTAGTGGTTTTGGTGGATTTGGATTTTTTGAGGTGGAGCATGTCTATTAATTCCGGGTTGGACATGGCCTTGTATGTCAGGCACATGTCACCTCTGAGCAGACGGTATGTGACTGAATAGAGCTGGAGTTTCTTCAATCTGGCAGCATATGACAGATTTTGGAGTCCCTTTATCCTTTTGGTGAGGAACTTTTGGGGTCTCTCCAATTGCTGCAGATGTCGGGTGAGATACATCCCGAATGAGGCATTGTACTCGATCATTGGTCTGATAAGTGAAGAGTACAGGGGAACAATGACCTCACTAGATCTGGATGTGAATCCCTTCATGATCAGGTGGGCAATGTAGAAGGTCTTTCTAACCACTTTAGCAACGTGAGTGTCAAAAGAAAGGCCACTGTCAGCCTGGGTCCCCAGGTCCCTGATAACCTCTTCTGTGCTTAGTGGATTGCCACCTATATGGTAGCTTGGGGTTACCTTGTTTTTCCCGAAGGGTATGACTATACATTTTTTGGCGTTTAACTTCAGGCCATGGCTCTGGCACCAGCTATCTGTTTCCGTGAGTCCCTTCTGAAGGATATCCATGTCCGATGCACTTTCCACTATGGCGCCCAGTTTGCAGTCGTCTGCAAACTTTGTCAGCCAAGGTCCTCCCATGTTGGCCTGTACTTCTGAGAAGTAGATGCCGAACAATAGGGGGCCAAGGACCGAGCCCTGTGGGACACCACTTGTGACTGGCTTGGAGTCTGACATAGCGCCAGCAACTCTAACCCTGTGGGTTCTGTCCTTAAGCCAGTTTGCAACCCATCTTGTGACATATGGGTTTACATTTAAGCTGGTAAGTTTTTCTACAATACCCGAGTGGGGTATTGTGTCAAAAGCCTTTGCAAGGTCAAGGTAAGCTGTATGGACTGCCTTTCCCTCATCAATGGCCTTGGTGACTGTTTCGAAGAAGTCGACCAAGTTCAAAAGGCATGATCTTCCCTTGACAAAGCCAAACTGGGTCGGGTCCAATGTCTGCAGGTCCCCTATATCTTTGTTTATAAGCTCCATTATGATCCTCTCCATAGCTTTGCAGACTAGACTTGTTAAGCTTATGGGGTGGTAATTACCAGGGTCCGTAGAGGCACCGCCTTTGTGGAGTGGGACCACAGTTGCCGTACGCCACTCCTTGGGCACGTATCCTGTGGTAAGGCTGAGATTAAACAGCTGCCTTATGTGCGGGTTTAATTCCTCATTTAGCTCGTGTAGCACACAGCCGGGGACACCATCCGGTCCCATTGATGCTGTGTTTTTAGCTTTAGAGAGAGCAGCTTTCACCTGCGCATTTGAGATGTCTGGGAGGCTACACTCCGCTGGGATAGTTATCTCTCCTTTAAGGGGGGAGAGGGGGGGTGAAGTTTGCACTGCACCTGTCTGCCAGTATGTTGGCAATGTCTGTGGGTTCAGTGATTTTTGTATCATTTTGGACTAATTCTGAGCATATCTGGGAATTTCCACCCAGGATCCTAACATAGCTGAAAAAGGCCTTATGATTGTCCTTTGAATCCATGGCAATTTTTCTCTCAAAATTGGCCTTAGTTGATTTTATGAGTGCTCGTATTTTTTATTAATAATGATCAGGGTGACTTCCCTTTTATGGATTTTGTTCTATCATGTAATAGCTTTCTCCTCTTATTGTAAAGTTTGTTAATGGCTGGGGTCCACCAGACTGGACGTTTGCCCTTTGTGGAAAAAGTCTTGGTTTTATTTGGGATTGCCTGATCCATGCAGTCCTGGAGGTGTTCATAGAAGGCATTTGTAAGGGCTTCCAGCTTGGGTTGTGGTTTCCACTGGCTCAGGGGCCTTGAAGGATACCACACCAGTCTTGAGTAGTGTGAAGTTTGCTCTAGAGAAGTTCTTCACTGTGATCTTTTTTGTTTGGGGTGGGGGCGGGATGTGGATTTCCAGTGAGATTAGTTTATGATCAGATCTCACCAATGAGGGATATACTTCCGGTGTGGAGCATTTTGTCCCCATGTTTGTGATAATGAGATCTAGTATATTTTCTCCTCTCGTCGGAACAGTGACTAGCTGTTCCATGGCATTTGAATTTATGAACTCCAGGAACCGTTGGGCTAGAAAGTTAGGGCTTGAGTAATGTTCCCAGTCTATATTCGGGTAGTTGAAGTCACCCAATATGATGGTGTTTGGAGATACATTTATACCCTCCAGTGTCTTCAGGAAGGCTGTGTGGGGTTCCTGAGTTTGAGAGGGTGGCCTGTTGCATGCTACAATTTGTAGAGCAGTTTTGCCTATGGTTAGTTGCACCTGGATGGTTTCCGAAGCTTTGTGCGTTGCCACCAACCTGGAGGTGTGGGTATCCTTTATGAATATGGATACACCCCTCCTTTTGTGGTGTGGTCCGGGTTTTGGGGCCGGAACGCATGATATGAGGTAAAACCTAATAGTGCCGGGGTGCTCTCAGGAGCCTTGAACCAGGTTTCAGTTACAGCACAGACATCGATGTTCTCCATACTGAGAAGGGCCTCGAGTGCGTGCATTTTGAGATTTAGACTTCTGGCATTGAGCAGCATTACCCTCAGTTTCTTCCCATTTTTGTTTTCTAGGGTGGTAGGTTTAGAATTTGAGCCTTGCCTAAAAAAGGCACTATGGGGGTGCCAAGAGCCTTAGCCAATATCCAGAATCCCAGGGGTGACAGGTGCAAGCCTTCCCTTGTGAAGCAGCATGGCTTGTCAAGCATGTCATCCCAGGCAGACAGACACTGGATCCCCTTTGAATGACACCAGACATTAAGCCAATTGTTAAAGCTGATCATCTTGTCTCTATATTGTGGCATCATTCTTGGTGAAGGAAGGATACTGCTCAGGGTCATACCTGCCTGGGCTACATAATCAGAGAGCTCCTCTGTGTCTCTTTTCATGTAGTCCAGGGAGGTACGTCTCAGGTCGTTCACACCAGCATGGACAATGACTGTGTCATATTTGTACTTGCCGTGGAGTGACCCGAGTGCTTGTGTTATGTGGCGGATTCTAGCGCCCGATAGGCAGCTTACTGTGACCCTCTCCTTGTTCAGCCTGGTGAGTGGGACGTCAGTGTGTCTGACTATGGAGTCACCTATGACAAGTATGTTTGGTGTTGTATTTGGCCTTAAGGGCTGTGACTGCTTTGCACACTGCTTTTGTGGTTTATGTGTTGCTTGTGGCGTGTCTTGAGGTAGCAGTTGTTTGGGTGTCTGCTTTGGAGGCCTCTGCTGTTTAGGTAAATTTTTACTCAGAGCCTCCGAGTATGTCTTTGTGTGTTTATGTGTTTGATTCAGTGGTGTGGTAGCATTATGTGAGGCTGGTTTTGTGGTGCGTGTAGTTGCCTTCTCCTCCTGTCTGGTCTTGCCAGTACTGAGTTGAGAGAGCTCAGCCTCCAGTTTGGCTAAATAGCTGCATCTCTCGCAAGTATTTGTGTTATGTGGGAGGAGGAGAGGGTTGTCTGTGTACATGAGGCAGTTATAACATTGCCTCAAGATTCCCAGATTCACCAGCTGGACCGGAGAGGAGATCGACAACTGACATTTGGACATGCTAGAATAATATTGGGAATTCCTTAATAATTGAAAACAAGGGCCAGTGGGGAGTGAGGGTGTAGTGCTTTTAATTTTTAGTGTTGACTTGTATAATTGCTTTAGTGAGCAAGTGCCAGGTAACTTGAGTGCAATGTGTTACAAGTAACTAAATGCAAAAACGACAAACAGTAACTTTCCTTCAAGTGAAACAAGGAAATAAGTACAGTAAGCAATGCAGATATCACTAGTGATCCACAGAAGCGCTGAGAAGCCGCGTATTAGGTGGAATTAGCTTCCAGGGAAATAACAAGCAAACAAACAACAAGCATATAAACAAAGCTAGATTCAGCAGGCCTGGATCTAGTCTATGCTAGAGCAAACAAGGTGTACCAATTTCAGTAAGAAACAGTTCAAATATTCAGGCACTATAAACCTTTAACCAGAAATTCCCAGCTCAGAAGGGCAGAGTCCAGCCTCTTCTCCCACAAGAGTGCAGACCACAAACCTTTTCAATGTAAAATAACTGGCCTGAAGCCCAAGTGCCTAAACCAGAACTAATACACTTGGACACTGGGCTCTCAATCAGCAGTTCCCAACTTAGAAGGATGAAAGCTACCTGTCCTGCCACCACAGTGCTTGCCACAAACCTTCCTAATGTAAAACAACTGGTCTGAAGCCCAAGTGCTTAATCCAAAAGACTTAGAATGATAGCTACACTTTAATCAAGTTACAACCAAGCAGTAATAAATACAATTGAATACTTTAGAGAATGTCTGTGGGTGATGATAGGTGGGCAGTCTTGTGAGGTAATGTCTAAGTGAATAGTTTTAGGCATATGGGGTAAGTGGTGAAGATTAGCTTATTTCAGCCTGGATTGTGACATGACCTGTTGCATGGTAGATGTGACACAAGTGTATCAGCATATTGGATTGTGGGTGCTAGGGAGGTGGCGGTATTGAGGTTGATAATAAATCCACTAAACTGAAGTGGACCAAGGATGGAGCCTTGTGAGATGCCTAATGTGACTGGGAGTAGAGATGGTGGATCCTGGAGCCATTTTATTGGCTGTTTATGACCTGTTAGGTAGCTTTGGAGCCAGTTGAGGGCTAGGAGGATGAGATTAAGGTTGGCGATAGTAGTTAGAAGTTTGTTGAGAGACTGTGTCAAAGACCTTTAACAAATCGAGAAAGATAGATGATCCTATTTTACCTTCATTTCTAAATTGATGGTGTTGGTATAACTGAGGAGGGCAGTTGCAGCATGAGGCCTGAAGCCGTGTTGGGATTTGGTAAGTAAATTATTGGTTGTGACATACTGCAGAAGTTGAGAATTAATGCATCCCTCTAGGGGTTTAGCCAGTGGGGAGAGAATTGCTCTGGGCCTATAATTTGTACGTTCTGTCAGGTTTCTACCTTTGTGCAAGGGTATAATGTGCACTATTTTGCTCCCCGCTATGGTACTGTGGGGCGTCTCACAGAATCTAAGCCCCAGGCAGTTTCGTATTCGGCCTCCAACCAAATTCCTGCTGTGTACTCTCCTGTTTATGACCGTCGGGTGTTCACGGTTACCCGTGATTATGTCTCACCTTTTCCAGAGAATGAGTTATGCCAGGGTGACCAAGAGGGTGCTTCGTTAACTGTCTTTCAAGAGAAAGAGGATGAAAAAGGATCAACTACTGAGAGAGTTGAGAGCCCCAAAGAACAAGTGGGAGAAGGTTCTCCAGCAGGTGTCCCTGAGGAAAGCCCCATCCCAGAGTGCAGCCAGACGCAAATAACACCTAAACTGAATGGCCCGAAACTGAACTCCCGTAGGTCACCCACATATCGATTTCAGTTCTTGGAACAGAAGTATGGCTACTTTCATTGCAAGGAATGTAGTACCAGGTGGGAAAGTGCTTACGTGTGGTGTATTTCTGGGACCAATAAGGTTTACTTTAAGCAGTTGTGCCGCAAATGTATGAAAGGTTACAACCCTTACAGAGTTGAAGCTATCCAGTGTCAGACTTGTTCAAAGACTCAGTGCAGTTGTCCTCGCAAGAAAAGGCATATTGATCTGAAGAAACCACATCGCCAAGAATTGTGTGGCCGTTGCAAGGGGAAGAGCCTATCTTGTGACAATACCTATAGCTTTAATTACATTGTCTAACTTAATTATCCAAAGACTAGCACTTAAAGCACTTTCACTGACGTTTTGCACAACTTTTGTAATAGCTTTGAACACTGGCTTTAACTGGCATTGTGATTTTTGTATTTAGAAACTTGGCACTATTAAATTATTTAAGCTATTGATGCAAAGAAAAAAGAAACCCCCCCCCCAAAAGGAGAGATATCTATACCAAGCGATTGCAGCCCCCCAAACATCTCCAACGCCCAAGTGAGAACTGCTCTCCAAAGCAAAAACACAGCATCCATGGGACCTGATGGTGTCCCCGGCTGTGTGCTCCACGAACTCAACGAGGAATTAAACCCACAGCTAGGACAGCTGTTTAATCATAGTCTTACCTCTGGATACGTACCCAGGGAGTGGCGCACTGCAACTGTGGTCCCACTTCACAAAGGCGGTGCCTCCACCGACCCTGGAAATTACCGGCCCATTAGCTTGACAAGCCTTATCTGCAAAGCCATGGAGAGGATCATAATGGACCTCATAAATAAAGACATAGGGAATTTGCAGACTTTGGATCCATCCCAGTTTGGCTTTGTCAAAGGCAGATCATGCCTTCTAAACTTGGTTGACTTTTTCAAACAGTCACCAAAGCCATTGATGAGGAAAGGCAGTCCATACAGCCTACCTCGATCTGGCGAAGGCCTTCGATACAATACCCCACTCGGGTATCATTGAAAAACTCATCAGCTTAAATGTTAACCCATACATCACAAGATGGGTTGCAAACTGGCTGAGTGACAGAACCCACAGGGTCAGAGTTGCTGGCACCATGTCAGACTCAAAGCCTGTCACAAGTGGTGTACCACAGGGCTCAGTCCTGGGCCCACTCTTGTTTGGCATCTACTTTTCCAAGTACAAGCAAACACAGGAGGGTTATGGCTGACAAAGTTTGCAGATGACTGCAAACTGGGCCATAGTAGAAAACACATCTGACACAGATATCCTTCAGAAGGGTCTCACAGAAACGGATAACTGGTGCCAGAGCCATGGCCTAAAGTTAAATGCCAAAAATGCATAGTCATACCCTTCGAAAAACAAGGTTACCCCTAGCTACCAAATAGGTGGCAATCCACTGAGCACAGAAGAAGTTATCAGGGACCTGGGGACCCAGGTTGATAGTAGTCTGTCATTCGACACCCATGTAGCTAAAGTAGTTAGGAAGACCTTCTACATTGCCCACCTTATCATGAAGGATTCTCATCTAGATCAAGGGAGGTCATAGTCTCCCTATACTCATCACTCATCAGACCAATGATTGAGTACAATGCCCCATTCGGAATGTATCTGACCCGACACTTGCAGCAGCTGGAGAGGCCACAAAGTTCCTCACCAAAAGGATAAAGGGTCTCAAACATCTGTCCTATGCTGCCCGACTGAAAGAACTCCAGCTCTATTCAGTCGCCACGCTTGCTCAGAGGTGACCTTTGCCTAACATACAAGGCCATGTCAAACCCAGATTTGATGAATATGCTTCACCTCAAAAAATCTAGATCCGTCAGAGTCACAAGGGCAGGAGACTTAAACCTCGACACGGCTATTAATAGGACGTGCTGGAGGGATAGATTCATCACCCAAAGACTCCCTATGCTGTGGAATAAAATCCCGGTATATGTGAGGCAGAGCACCTCGCTGGCCTTGTTCAAGAGAAATCTTGACCAATGGATGGGAGATCGCAGATATACCCCAGGGATTACCTCAGTGTCACTGCTCAACAGAGGCACAGCAAAATAATGGGTATAGTTCCCCATACTAAAGGGGTGGCGTAATCCACAAAACTATGGGCTAGGCTTGTAAATGCCCTCGGGCAGATAGCCTAGTATGAACCTATGAACCTATGAACCTATGAATATTTTCCAGATGGTTAGGACATATTGCTCAGTAATGGAGCTATTAAGTATTCAGGGTAAGAACTGGCTTTGGCTGCTATTTTTTGAAATTCTGCTGGTAGATTTGCAGTAGGTTTTGAGTTTTTTTACAAGTTTTTCAAACACTGTTCTGCTATCTAGGTTTATAGTACTGTTTTAAATTATCCCTGATGTTACGCTTTGTTATGCAGTTTTTGGCTGTTTGAATTATGCTGAGAGGTTAGGAGGTTGATGGGGCCTGTACATTGTTTAAAATGCTTAATGTTGGGAGAGTAATTAGTGGCTGTGAGAATGTTGTTGAAGGTATAGACGTTTTGAATGTATACTAACGCAAACCCTGTTATGCTACTGTTGTGTATAACCGCAATGTTCAACTGACTGATGCAATGTCTGCAATTTTTTCATTGTCCATAGTTATTGTGTTGAAAGTTTGGGAGTGTGGTTAGAGCCTGTGAGAATGCTGTAGTGTTCAATGTTTGCCTAGAGTTTTTTTAATGGGGGGGGGTCACATACTGTATAAGCACATTGTTAATGCTACGCCTTTGTTTTTTGTTTTTTTTTCACTTCATCCAGAATTATTGTGCTAAGACTTTGGGGGGGGGGGGTTCTGCAGAATGTACTGATATCTTAATGCATGCTAATGCAAACACTGTTCTGCTATCTAGGTTTATAGTACTACTTAACTATCCCTGATGTTACGACTTGTTGTGCATTTTTTTCTGGCTGTCTGAATTATGCTATTTGGAGGTTAATGGGGCCTGTACATTGTTTAAAATGCCTAATGTTGGGAGGGTAGCCAGTGGCTTTGAGAATGTTGCAGTGTTCAGTGTTTGCTTGGAATTTTTTTTAATGTGGGGCTATGCACTGTATAAGCACATTGTTAATGTCATCCCTTTGTTTTTTGTTTTCACTTCATCCAGAATTATTCTGCAGAGACTGTGGGGGGTGGTGAGGTGAGATTTCCGCAGAATGTACTGATATCTTAATTCATGCTACTGCAAACACTGTTCTGCTCTCTAAGTTTATAGTAATGTTTTAAACTATCCCTGATGTTACGTCTTGTTCTACAGTTATTTTTGTCTGTCTGAATTATGTTAAGAGGTTAGGAGGTTGATGGGGCCTGCGAGTATGTGCACAATGTCCAGATGTTTTTTGGTTTTTGGTCTGTTCTCTCACAAAATAATTGCATAGCACAATGCGGAGGGCTGAAGCTAGTAGCAAAAATTAACTTCATGTTTCATATCCTTCACGTAATGCATGGAACATTCCCCTGGCTTTATGCTTTTGTCCACAGGTCCTGTGCTAAGGGGGGGGGTGTGTGTGTGTGGGAATGTCTCATGATGTGTGGCACTTATATATCCCTTACAAATGAGGTTTTCTAGCAAATCCATGATTTTACTCCTTTGTTCAACCAGCGATTTTGGTTTGTTCAAGTATGCCAAGAGAGTGAGAGGTAGTGGGCAAGTGTAGTCTTTTTTGATCTGTAACATTTCTCTTGCCTCATAGTTTGGTATGTTCCCCTTCAAACTTGTGCCTCTCCTAGTCATTTGTTCTTTCAGACTTTAGTATTTCCCAGAGAGCTTGTAATATCAATATTTTATGTCGTTTGGGGCCTCTTCACATGTTTGGGGGGATGAAAGGGGAAGAATTGTATAGAAAAAGCTGAGGTTCACCTCCAGTGTTAAGTATTTAACATAAAACTGTAACTTGGGCCTTTCTCATTACTTTTTTGTACCTACTGGTTAGTCATTCTTCAGTCTTTTTGCCAGTGGTGTAATAGTGACTGATGTCAATGCAGGTCATTATGCAATATGTATTTTGTAATGCACTTCAGTTGTACCTATGGCCTACATTAGTTTTTCACTACTGGTTACTGTTACTCAGCAGTTCTTCAGCCTACAGTATGATACCGTATAGCTTGTTTATGAATAATGTTCAGTATTAGGTTGCACATTCTTTTGTGCCTGCAGTCATACTAACATGACTTTGGAACCTAATCCATTTTTCTAGTTTATATGTCAGTTTTCTTGCCTACAGGTCCTTGTTTCTCTTCAGTTCTGCTTACAGTGTAATGCCATCCTTAGAATGTGTTCAGAATGCTAACATTTGTCATTATGCAGTCCAGGTAGGTCAAAGAAAGTTGTATAACATGCACCTGAAGTGTAGTGCTTTTTACTGACAGTATGACAAAAGGACCCGATGTCTGCATGTGTAGTAATTCTGCTTTACTTCCACTCCCAGTTAGAGATGAAATGTACATATTTGTCAGGGGCAGCAAAAAGAAAGCTTCAGCAGCAGAGGAATGAGGATGTGACGTGACAGGTTCCATTATGAAATTTTTCTGTGGGTCATCAGAGAGGGGAGATTCAGGAAAAAGTCTGCCTTCAGGACAACACAATGGTTCTGCATTACAGTCTTCCCACTCTGAGGCCAGCATCCTTCTGATAGAAAGTGACCACTCTGTTGCGGCTACACCACAGGCTGCAGCTATTACCATGGACGAAAGCATGTCAGCAAATGCAGATTCAACTGCAGAGGTATTGCCTGGATCAACAGACTTTGACACAGAAGGTGTCCGTACTTCCATAGTGACAGATGTGGCCTATGACTTGCAGGGAGTGTTAGTTATATCTTTTGAGGATCTACAAACTTGGTTAGACTTGATAAGGGATGAGTTTAGGGTAGCTGCCATTCAGCATGGACCTGTGCAAGTGGTGTTGCCACAGTTCCGAGTCAATGAGCAGAAAAGAAGATTTATATCGGAGAACTATTTCCATGTACTGCCTAATGGAGAGAGAGCAAAATGCACTTGGCTGACATATTCAGTCTCAAAGGATGCACTGTTTTGCTTTCCATGCAAATTGTTTGGACATTCTAACCATCTTCTCAGGTCAGATGGTTACAGAGCATATAGAGAGATGTCCAAAGCTTTACACAGCCAGGACCGAGCACTGGAACATACAACATGCATGCTGAAGTGGAAGGAACTGGTCAATAGAATAAAGAGTAGGCAGACTATGGATGATAAGAGACAAGCAGTGGTTAAAAAGGAGATAACTCACTGGCATGGTGTGTTAGAATGTGTTATTGCTATTGTCCAGTACTTGTCGGAACTGAACATGGCATTCCATGGTACAAGTGATGCCCAGAACACCGATGGCAATGGCAATTTCTTAGGCCAAGTGCAACTTTTGTCACAGTTTGATTCTGTCATGGCTGAACATTTGTGTCATATTAGGAATGAAGAGGTGAAAGATCACTATCTTGGAAAGGACATACAGAATGAAATTATCCAGCTGATTGCAAATGCTATTTTAAGGACCATTGCAGGGAAGGTGAAGGACACTAAGTACTTTTTGGTGATTCTTGACTGCACGCCAGACATCAACAATCAAGAGCAAATTACTGTTTTAGTTAGGTATGTGGATATTTCAACGACTGCAGCCACAGTTGAGGAACATTTTCTGGGATTTGTGCCTGGGAATGATACAACTGGGGCAGGACTTACAGAAGCACTTCTTCAAACCTACAAAATCATCAATTGGACATTAATGATTGTCAAGGACAATGATACGACAATGGCAGCAACATGAAGGGGAAACGAGCTGGAGTGCAGGCCCGGATAAAACAGATGAATTCAAGGGCTTTTTATGTGCCATGTGCCTGCCATAATTTAAATCTTATAGTTAGTGATGGAGCACATTCATCACTACAGGCAGTGTCATTCTTTGGATGTCTGCAGAACATTTATGTACTCTATTCAGCATCAACGAGCAGATGGCAGATCTTGAAATGGCACACAAACGTCACTGTGAAGCCAGTGTCAGAGACTCGCTGGGAATGCAGGATAGACTCTGTCAAGGCAGTAAGATTTCAGTTGAAGGGAGTCATTGAAGCATTGCAGGAGATAGGTGAAGCAGTGATGCTGCACCATATTAACAAGCAAGGGGACTGTGCTCAGAACTTATGTCATGCCAGTTCATTGTATGTTTAGTGGTTTTGTATGATGCACTGACAGAGGTAAATCATGCAAGCAAACTTCTGCAGAGTCCATCTATTGATATTTCGACATGTGTCAAAGTGCTGGCCTCAACTATGGACCTGCTGAAGAATTACAGAGACAGGATTTCAACATGCCATGGGTGAAGCTGCCAAGATAGCAGAAGAACTGGATGTTGGCACCACATTTCAAGAAAAGAGGCAGAGAAAAGTAAAGTGGTTCTTTGACTATGAAGGAGAAGATGAGACTGTACAGGATCCAGTGGTAAAACTACGTGTAGAGTTCTTCAGTGTGTTGCTGGACACAACAATCCAATCATTTACTGACTGGTTTGAGCAGCTTTCAGAGTTTGATAAGGCCTTTGGATTTTCTTCAAATATTAAAGCCTTGAGTAATGTTGCAGAAGACCCATTGGTCCAACACTGCATGGCTCTCAAAGAACAACTGACTGACAGGATAAGTGGCCACTGTGATATTGATGATTCTGACCTTGGACACGAACTGAAAAGCCTTTCTTGAATGATTGATAATGAACCATCACCACTGACTGTGTTAAATTTCCTCATTCACAACCACTTGCAAGACATATATCTATAAATACTTATGTTTGACTGTGCATTTATTAGATTGCACCCATTACAGTGGTTACTGCAGAACGCAGTTTTTCTAAGCTAAAACTCATAAAGACATACCTACATTCATCAATGAGTCAGGAGAGAATTTCAGGCTTAGCTGTGCTCTCAATTGAGCATGAAGTGGGACAAAGTGTATCACATGGCAGCTTCATTGAAGACTTTGGAAGAAAGTTCGTAAGATCCCAGTAAAACTCTAGGTATGTACTCTTATTTCCTTTCCAGTAATCTTTTATAATGCTGTCAGGCAGCAATTTTCAGGTAGCACCTTAGTGTGCCTTGTATGTTGTGTATTCACTTTTTTTTTTATTACTTACTCCAACAAGTAGGACCATGAGGATGGAACTAGCAGTAGGAGTGGCAGGACTCGTTGAGAAGCTAGGGCAGTTGGGAGCAGCAGGACTCGTTGGGAGACTAGGACAGTTGGGAGCAGCAGGACTTATTGAGAGGCTAGGACAGAAGCACAGGAAGAACAGGCAAGTGGCAGCAGTTAGAAGCTGAAGAGGTAAATACACATTGAAGAGTGAAGATGAATGACACTCTGGTCTTCACCTTTTTCTCTCTAGGTTTGAGTCTGCCTGTGTCGGACTCGGTAATCCCCATTGCTCTCTTGTGTGTGGATTTGTGTCTGCCTCATGCTAAGTAATCCCCATGGCTCTCTTGTGTGTTTCTTTGGGTTTGAGTCTGTCTGCCTCAGGCTCAGTAATCCTCATTGCACTCCCTGTGTTTGGATTTGAGTCATCTGCCTCAGTCTCAATAATCCCCATGGCTTTCTCTTGGATTTGGGTTTGAGTCTGCCTCAGACTCTGTAATCTCCATGGCTTTCCCTTGTATGTTTTGTGTGTCTGTATTCTTTTCTATGTGTCCCATAGCTGTGTTGTGTATGTCGGCAGTGTGACTGTTCTGCATGTCATTAATTGCCTTGAGTGATGTCAGTTTATCTAATGCTCCTTGTTTCAGTCTTGCTGTATTCCGGTCATCGTCTTGTCTTTGGGAGTGGTGTCTGAGTTCTGTTTTGTGGTAGTGCTGACTTAATCATGTGTGGGGTTATGTTCAGTCTTGCAGTAGACTTGTCCTGGTCTTGTCTCTGTACTGTGGGGGTAAGTGCCTCTGTCTTGTGTCTGTGTGGATAATGTTCAGTCTTGCTGTAGTGCAGTCTTTATCATGTGTGGGTGTCTGTCCTGTGTGTAAGAGTCTGTGTAGCTGTCAGTCTTGTCTCTGTTCAGTCTTGCTATAATGCTGTCTTTATCATGTGTGGATGTCTGTCCTGTGTGCAAGAGTGTCTGTCTTAGTGTGCTTCTGTCCTATGTGAGGGAGTCTGTGTGGGTGTCTGTGTTCAGCCTTGCTGTGTTGCTGTCTTTCTCTTGTGGGTGCCTTTGTGTGGATTCAGTGTGGGTGTCTTTGTGTGGGAGCAAGTGTGGGTGTCTTTGTCTTTGTGTACATTTGTGGGACTGGTTACCTTGATGCAGTACAGAGGCTTATCATAATGTAACAACAGTGCTACTAAAGTCCAGTAAGTGTGGGTATCTTTGTGGGGGAGTCAGTGTGGGTGTCTTTGTGTACCTCTGTGGGACTGGATACCTTAATGCAGTACAGAGGCTTGTCATAATGTAACAACATTGCTACTAAATGCCAGTCATGGCTCAATCGCATGGCACAAAATGTGGACAAAGCCACAGATAATGGGGTTACAGCCCAAAGATCTGGGCAAATTTTAAATATTGCTCTTATAAACTGAAAAAGTTGCTAGAATAAAAGGTGTTACCATGCATGTTATGAAGGATATGAAGTTAAACTGAAATGTCTGTCATTTAGTGAATTCAGTCAACAAATGATTTGCCACAAAAAAATCCAGAAAACTACAGATTTTGAGGAACAGACCAAACATGAGTCACATTTGGACATTCTGTGAAAATCTGGGCAGTTGAGTATGCAGTCAGTGTCTGCACCTGTGAATGGCTACCTTGCTGTGGTACAGGTGTTTGTCCATAATGTAACATTGGTACAAAATGCCATTTGGTGTGTGTGTGTGTGTGTGCAGCTTAGTGGCAACCTTGCTGTTGTACAGGAGTTTTATAATGTAACATTGGTACTACATGCCAGTCAGTGTGTGCATCTGTGAGTTGCTACCTTGCTGTGGTACAGCGGTTTGTCATAATGTAACATTGGTATTAAATGACAGTCAGTGTGTGCGCCTGTGAGTCACTACCTTGCTGTGGTACAGGGGTTTGTCATAATGTAACATTGGTATTAAATGCCAGTCAGTGTGTACCTGCACCTCTGATTCGCTACTTTGCTGTGGTACAGGGGCTTGTCATAATGTAACATTGGTTCTAAATGCCAGTCAGTGTGTACATGTACCTATGAGTAGCTACCTTGCTGTGGTACAGGGGTTCATCATAATGTAACATTGGTACTAAATGCAAGTGTGTACCTTGGCACATCAATTCTTAATGATCTGAATGTAATGACACTATAGTGGTTAAATGGTGCTTGATGAGTTTGACAGGGAAGGGAGTGCTATGGCAATGTGGTCACACTTGATATTCTCCTGAGTAGGGCCCCCAACTTGAACCTTGCTGCGGGTGCCCAAAATGCTAGCACTGGCCCAGATAAATGTTCGTGAAATTAATATGGTTTTAGTCTTTGATGTTAGCTTGAAGTGCTCTTCACAGCACCCGCAATGTGCCCAGTAATGACTCCTTTTGCAATTCATACGTTGTTACATGTATTGGTAACATATCTAAGTATTTAAGATCAATGCTACTTTTGCCTTCTTTTCATGGACTACTCGCATCCATTTTTTGAACTGTTGGTAAAGAATAATCCCCTGTGATATAAACTTCATCATTCTCTGTAATGCTTTCTGGCTCGTTTCCAGTGTTTCTCAGCTACTTCAGTATTGTAATGTTTGCACAGTCTCCAAGGTAACAGTCTTGCCACATTATTATGCCTTTCAGTATACAGGCCCTCTGCCATTAGTGTATCAGAACCAGCAACAAGCTGTGTAATGGTTTAGTTCTGTTTTACAGAACCTGCATTTGTCTGTTTCTCCATGTCCATTGGACTTTGTAAACCAATGTGTATGTAGTCCACTATCCTGGGCTGTTAGTATTAACCTTTCTTCTTTCGGTTTCAGTTCACATTTCCTTAACCACTCCTGCATCAGATCCTGATCGACATGAATTTGCTCCAGGATTTTTCTGCATTTGCAACTATATTTATGCCTTTTCCACATTTCTTGCCTTATCATTTGATCCTTCTCCTTATATTATTTCTTTTTTTTCAGTTGTGGCCTGATTTTTGTCTACTTCTGGTTTGTTTTCCATTCCTGCTTGACATTGATATGCTTCTGCTAAACTAAGCAAGAAAGTCATCTTAACCTTGTTCTCTTCTTGTTTTAAAACTTTCACCATGTTTGGATCTGGAGAGGGCAGAAGATATGTATGAAGTCCTACAATTGCAGATTTATGCATGTAATCAATTTCGAGGAGGTCCATACCTCTTTCAGAACGAGGAATGTATAATCTTGGTATACACTGATTTTTTTTATATATCATCAGATAAGCAAGAAGCAGTTTTCTTGTTTTCCTGTCCAACTGATCCAGTACCTTTTGGGGCCAGTAAGTCACCCCAAAACTAAAAGTTTGAAATGAAAGAGTAATTTGGTTTCTAGCTTGGACTTTGTTGTTAGATGTCAGGGAGGGCTGTTTTCAGTATTAATTTTAGTCTTCTAAAATATTCCTTACTGAATTTTTTTCGCATTTGTTCATGTTTCACTGTTGATCCTTCATCAATTCCCAATTTTTTATACACTCCCTCCTACTCAAATTCCTTTAAATCACATTCCTATCCCAGACTGATATTTTGTTGGTGCTGCAGCTTTTCTACTTTAAATGCTGCTTTTGCACATTTATTAAGCCCAAGTGACATTCTTATATCATTTGTGAAAGTTTTGACCACTTGCTGTTGTGCCTCAAGCTCCTCCTCTGATGAACTATACAGCTTTAAATCATCCACAAAAAGAGATGAGAAGTCTTTGCACTGTTGTTTTCTAGGAACCATGACCTATTCTGTTATGTAGAGAGCTTAATGGGTTAAGGGCAAGACAAAAGAGGAACGGTGGCAAAGAGTCATCCTGGCATATCCCACTTTGAATTTTTATCCATGGGAATAATAAGTTGCCCTTTATCATGGCTTAGCTACAAAGTGGTTTACTACTGTTTCATTGTCACTGTATAATTGATCAGTAGGGTGCATGTTATACATACATAAGCACTCCTTTATCCATGAAAGTGGGATACTGTCAAATGCTTTTTTGTAATTTATCCATGCCATACTTAGATTCATCCCCTTTTCACACTTCTCCATTATGACTTTATTTAACAACAAATGATATTTTGCCCCATATAACTTTATTTTGCTACCCTTGCCCTTACCCTTGGTCTACAGTTTTTAGGATAGCTTGCATGTCCACTTAAGGAGGAGTATTGTTTTTTTCTGTTGTTAACTATGTTGGAGTCTGTATGAGATGCATAGTTCTTACTCAGGGCTAACTCTTCATGTAAATATGTTAATACTTTTAGCCAGAAGTTAGGTACTGTATCTGAGCCTAGGGTTTTCTGATTAGGAACTTTTCTTAATTTTGTTTCAGTTTCTCCAGATATCCTGTACATTTGAACTTCTTGCTGTTTCTTTTTTCCTCTTTCCATTCAGCTTCTTTATGTTCCACAGGGTCTTCATAGATATTTCTCCAAAATGTGTCTATTTCTTCTTTTTTTGGAGGAGTTTCTACTCCTTTTGTCTTGTTTTTGGTCATCAATGGATTTCTTATTTTGTACTTTTTCTTTATATTTATCTGCATATCTTCTAAGTTTTTCTGCCTGTGCTGATATCGTTATTTTATTATTTGTAACAGTTTATAATAGATCCTGGTCTGTTCTGATACTGCACATTGTTTTTATCACTTCTAACTTTTTCAGTATTTTAATTCATCTGTTCCCTCTTCTATAATCTTCTAACAGTGACATTTCTTGTCTTAATTGATTTATAGTTTTTTCTTTTGATAGTTCCATGATAGCATTTGGTTTCGTCCCTTCCGTTTCCTTATTGACCCATCTTTTTGTGGTAAGACGTTATCTGTTATTAATTTAGCTGCACAGTAAGGTATCCTATTTACTTCTGTTATATCACATACATTTCTGTTAATAGTCTTGATTACTGTGTTCATTTGTTTTATTAGTCGTCTTAAATTTGGGTTTTATTAATTTTCTGTATTCTCCATTACCTTCCTCAATCTTAATATGTCTATCCATCTCTATTAAATCAAGCAGCTGTTCCCTTATATCATTTTCTTCTAAACTGAGGGCACATTCTTTGCTCTCTATTTCCTGTAGGCATTCTACAGAAAGTTCCAGAAAATCTTCATATTACATATTCTGTTCAACTGCATCCTGCATCATCCATTGCTCTTTCATATGGAAACTCACTGGCCTATCACTCAACAACATTGACTGCATCAGAGTTGCCACTGTTTTCTACTCCTTTCCTTGCTGTGCAATTCCAGTTGATCTTTTGTACTAATTTCCTACAGAAGGCTCCAGAATATTGTCATGTGGCAAGTGATCAGATGCTTCCTGTTCCACTTGTTTCACCTTAATTTGGGGACTCATTGTTCCATCATGCTATGGTGTTACCCAAGTTAGATTTTCTACACTAAATCCTTCACTTTGCAGATAATCCGTAACTTCAGTTTCTATTTCTTTAACTTCTCCATTACTAATACTCTTTTCTACTTTCCCCTTTTGTTTTCTTATTTTTTGGATTGTAAAATTTCCCATAACTGGATGCCTTTGCCTGCATTTCTCTTCAAATATTTTTGGTACTGTTTTTTTTTGCATTGGTTAGTTTTGCTTTCTCCATTTGCATAAATATTATACAGTATTTAATATATTTTTCTTTCCTATGTCAATATTTCTTCTTCAGATGTCTCCCACTCTTCCTGTTTTACCTTAATTTGGGGATTCATTGTTCCATCATGCTGTGGCATAACCTGTTTCAGACTTCCTTTCTACACTAAAATCCTTCACTTTGCAAGTATTCCATGACTTGAGTTTCTATTTGATTAATTTCTACTTAACTAATTCTCTGCTCTGGGTTCCCCCTTTGTGATCTTATTTTTTGTTTTGTGAAATTTTATATCTGGGTGCCTTTGCCTGTAGTTCTTTTCAAATATCTTTGGAGCTGCTTTTTTGTATTGATTAGTTTGGCTTTTTTCTTTGCATTAATATTGCACCATATCATATCTCTCTTTCTTTCCCATGTCCATGTTTGTTTTTTATACCTTTCAAAAATCTCTAGGTTTTATCCTTTATATTTTTGTACTTCCTCAGTCACATCTTTTTCCAAATGGCCCAAAGATTTTTGGCCAATATAATATTTTTCATGAATCTGTGGTATTAATCAATGCAAATTTGCATTTGAAGTATTTGACAGTTTTTCTTGTGCAAGTATTTTTCTTTCCTCTAATTTCTTTCTTACTCTTTGAATATATTCTACCTTGAAATTCTGGGCCTCTTGTAAAATACATCCTTTCTTTTTTATCCTCAATAGTCTACTCTGGCATCTTTATGACTCTTTTTTGGTGTTTTTTGTGGGCTACTACTTCCTTCTACAACAGGGTGTCATCTTCCCCACGGGCCTGGCCTAACCCCATTTTAGGAATGTTTCCATCTGTTGAGGATTCTACACTGTCATTTCTTCCACTCCTGGCATCAGTGTGCATACCAGGATTGGGCACTTTTTTATCCTGGGACATGCTCACTCAGCTGTCTTTTTTATTTTTTGACGTACTTCTGTCCGTGATATATGTTATATGAAATACAGTCAATATATTAGTGTTGTCTTGGTGAGATTTTGTAAAGAGAGGATCCATACCATGAAGGTACTCATCAAGAATTGAGGATGGATTCATTTCCAGCAATAGTACTCTCCTTTGCTTGTTGATTTTATCATCTCTCCATTTGGACCCCAATCGTATCTCCATTCAGACCCTTGAGTTTGGAATACTGTATTTCCAGCATTGTGAGTGTTGATGCTGTTATGCTGGTGTTAATAGTTTTGGTATGGGTCACATCAAGCATCTGATAAACAATTGTGGCCCCATCATACCTCTCAAACTCTTAGTCTACGAAATCTGGACAAAGTCTAACAAAATGGGGGGGGGGGGAGACAAAGGTCCAGAAACAGGAACATATTTTAAATATTATATAAACACCGTGTTGTTAGAGAAGAAAAAAATAAATATGCCAATAAAACTTCTTGTCTTTAAGAATTACTGTAACTTTTAAAATAAAAATGTGAAGAAAAGCACAGACACCAAACTGATAGTTAAGCTTTCGCTCTTGTTAGTTAGAAGAGCTTCATCAGAATAAACTTGGAATCAAAGGTTAGAACATTCAAAGTAGTGCAGTAGGTCATGTGAAAGTACACTTACCAATCAACAAGCTCAAAACATTGATTACAGTAACCAATGAGCAATGAGAATTTTTTTAAAAACTGTGACAATCAATAGAGGCAATATGAAATACAATTAACATATCTGAATAAACATGAGAGTATATGAAAAAGTAAGCTATAGTGTGATATAGTGGATAAGAATAGGAGTATGAACATGAATTATTTACAGAAGCAATCAATCATAATGCTATGTTTAGCAAGGGCATTATTCATATTCTGAGCTCTAATAGCTCCTAAATGTTCCTTTATTCTATCAGAAAGTTTCCTTGTAGTTTTTCCAACATAGAATGCACTACATGAATCACAAATACATGTGTATACCACAGATGTAGAATGGCAAAAGAAATGTTTGAGAAACTTAATGAAGTAGTTGCAGTGTCGGAAAGTATACTGAGTCCCCACCAGAATATAAGGGCAAACTACGCACTTGTCACAAGTATGCTTTTTTGGTAATTGGGAGCTATTTTTAGAGTTAAGGGAACTCAAGTGGCAGCTATTACTTAATTCAGAGGTTTTCCCAGGTTTAAATGAAAGTGTAAATATAAAATGTGCTCTTAGATGGTATTGTTGACCTTGCTTCTGTAAATAATTAATGTTCATACTCCTATTTTTATCCACTATATCACACTATAGCTTACTTTTTCATATACTCTCATGTTTATTCACATATGTTAATTGTATTTCATATTGCTTCTATTGATTGGCACAGTTTTTAAAAAAATTTCTTATTGTTCATTGGTTACTGTAATCAATATTTTGAGCTTGTTGATTGGTAAGTGTACTTTCACATGACCTACTTACTGCACTACTTTGAATGTTCTAACATTTGATTCCAAGTTTATTCTGATGAAGCTCTTCTAACAAGAGCAAAAGCTTAACTATCAGTTTGGTGTCTGCGTTTTTCTTCACATTTTTATTTTAAAAGTTACAGTAATTCTTAAAGACAAGAAGTTTTATTGGCATATTTTAAATATTGCCTTTATAAACTTAGAGAATTGCTAGATTAACAGGGTTGTTTTAACATACATTTTCTGAAGTATTTGAAGTCTGAAACTCAAATATATGTCATTATTTAGTGACTTTAATCCTCAGATCATCCTAGTGATTTGCCAGAAAACCACAAATTTTATGAGGAACAGACTAAAAATATGAGCCAAAAATCTGGGCATTGTGTGCAAATTTGTACAGTTGAGAGGTATGGCCCCCATATCCCAACATCTCTACTGAGTCGATCATGTTACCAAAGAATTTAAGTGGCATCAATAAGAAACAAAAGGAATTACTTGATATAAAAATCAGTGACATGGTTAGTGTAGTGCTAAATATAATTTAGAAAATGATCAGTGTAAAGTAATGCATTGTATCTCATGTATTATTTATGGAATAATATATTTTATGATTAAAAATGAATTCTGATAATGTTTGGCTGTTTACAAAGCATCCTGACAGACATCCAAATGTACACTGAGCATTATATGACTGCACAGTAAACATTTTTAAAGTATTGCAGCTAGCAAGCATTCAGTTTCCATGGTGAATTGCTGCTGTAGTGTATTTGTCTCACTGTTCAGGACAGAACTGGGTTAACAATCACTGTGTCTAGAACTGGAAAATTATAGGCTTTCATTTTCTTGCTAATACTTGTCAGATTTTCCAGTGCTGTTGTGTTGCTCTTTCCTCCTGTGAGGCTTGTTTATAAGTAGTGCTACAGCTGTTAGCCTGGTTTCTTATAGTGACAGAAGTACTATGATTTTAAAGGTTTCCTGCCTTATTTCTAGGAGTATTGTTTGGCATTAAATCTATACCTACTAGCCCATTACTTTTTAAATCGATAATGCTAACATTCTGATACATTACTAATAGGATTGTACTGAAATGAATGTCACCTGTAATAGTCCTGTAGTATGCGGGCATTAACTGTAATGCTGTTATGCTGTTCTATTATCCTGTCATCTGCAATACTGATGTACTAATTAATGTATGTATTGTCATAAACTTTATAACCTGGACAACTAATACATTGGTGGCTTTTAATTCACTGTTCTATCACTAGTGACATTGCAGATGGCATTGTATAATTATGTCACCTGCAATATCACTGTGCCAAGCTAATATATTCCAAAACTTGATGGTAGTAGTTTACTGGGCAGTTCTTTTCTGTCACTGGCATTACTGTAGCTGTCATTGTTCTATTACACGGGGCTCTCTGGTATTAGTAGAGAATCTTAATCTTCTTGGTAGGGAGTGTAATGAGTTGGGTATTGTGTTGTTGTTAGCAGTACTGACCTGTGATGTGGTTTCTTCTACTTATTGTATGGCAAGAAATAAATATAGGTATCCTTCGTTATATATTGTTCTACTGTGTAATCGCTTTTAACTTAATCCTAATTAATCCTTCACTGGTGTGTTTTGATATGAAGCACTATTTTGGGATAGCCTTCTCCTTAATCCAGTCATCTTAAGTGACCTTAAAATGTATTTTTGGAGTCTGATTTTTTTTTTTTTTTTTTTTTTTTGTGATCACTTGTACTCCCCAAGGATGTGTTCCTACATGGGAGCTAATTTTGAATATATTTTCTATCCCTCTTGCCTTTACTCTTCTGCTTTTTGCTGTAGCCTGCTGATTAATTACAATGAATGTTGGGAAACTTTCTGGTCTGTCCTCTTAGGAACTTTTAATCAAACATTATATCCCTTCTTGCCATTTTAGATCTGTTACTTTCAAAACTGCACAGCATATTCATTTAAATCACCTAGCACAGTAAGCAATGGAATGTGGGCCATATAAAGACACCTTGAACTTTTGTTAGTTTTATTTACAGTTTAATAAATCTCAACACTGGAAATGCCTTTACAGCTAATTGTAATGTTCTGTGTTTTAGTGTTTCTTCTCTAGAGTTGCTGCAAATGCTGTTCTGTAATGCCTATTGTTCTCTATCCTGTCTTTGTATTGTTTTTCCTTTTTCCACCTCTCTCTCTGGCTATTTCTGCACCTCACTCCTTAGCCCATCATCAAATCTATCCTCTCTTCTCTGCCTTTTGGCTCCTACTGTGGAGTATAATTTATTTTACTACCCACTCCAAGGCTGCTTAAAGACACTGCCACTTGATGTCTTGTGACGTCATTGAATTCATGTGTAAGGAGGCTGCTATCCACATAGCAGGAGCTCTACCTTTGCTCTATATACCTTCTACAACCAGCTACTTGATTCTCCCTGAGATGATGAGTTTAGCTCAGCCCCCCCCCCCCCCATGGGCCCCAAGACTTACCAAACATTTACTTGCTCGGATCATTATCTCCCTTCCTTCATATACAGTTTTATTCATGGAATCCTCCATTCTTTTTTAAATGTCTCCTTTGTTCTCCCCAAACTCAGTATCAAAATCATTTCCTGAAGGCACTTAAATGTTGTCTGCTTTGCACCACACTGTCTTCTTTTTTCCTCCTTCTGCATTTATACCTGCTATCTTCAAATTCATTCTCTTTCACTATCTTCTGTTTTCCTGACATGGTCACTTATATGCCCTTATCACACATTACTAATGGTTTGTTATTGTTTGCAGTTTTTCTTCACTGTCTTGCCATACTAGCAAACAACTTCTATTTCTCCCCACACCATCTCCTTTCATGCATATTTCTTTTATTTCAAATCCACAGCCTGTCTTATTAACATATTATTTATTTTATCAAAAAACACATAAATGACTTACCATACATAACAAACACCACTCCAAGCATCTTCAAGCCAACTTTTTGAATGCTAGCTTACCACTGATAATACCGATGTAGTAACAATTTTAAAATCCTGACTCAAACCAGGCCTTTGTTCACCCTTAATCAACAACAATAACTATAATTCTTTCCACAGCTTCAGATCATGTAGATGACTAGGTGTGTGTGTGTGCTCGGGTGCTCAAGTGCGTGATTTGGGGGAGGACTTCTCATTTCCAAGAAATGTTAGTGTAATATCTTAGTTATTCTCTCCATTTGAAACACAACTCAACGGTCTAGACTAGGTGTTTGTGAATGTCATATAGGCAATCATTTTAAACTGAAAGTTTTTACAAACATCCTTCTTCTTCTTCTATAAGAATAGCAAATATCTTTTATGTCTGTTTTATAACTTTAATATCTAGTGATTCATTAAAATCCCAAACATGCTCAGTGTTTGTTTCTTCAAATATTAATTTGGTGAGATTGTACTCTGCCTTACCTGGCCTAAACCCAGATCTGACTCTGGCCTATTTTCAATAGACCACTAGTCTTTCAGCTCCTTTATTTTACTACTTTGCGTTAGTGGCACAAGCCCCATTCTCTACTCCTCCTCTGTAAAACTTTCTAAGCCCCCAGCTCGCTATTCACATTTCATAGTTTTATGGGAATACTACCAGTGCCTTCTGCTTTTGGCATTCAGGCACATTGATGGTCCCAGTACTCACTCAAGCTGACCTTAATTTATCACCCGAATCTCTTACTAATACACTTCTTCCTAGTCAAGATAAATTTTCTGTTGCTTCTCAACAGGATACATAACAAACTGCACCCTGGCTCACACCACAGTTTCACATTAATTTTAAGCAGTGGAATAGGGCAATGGCCACATACAAAAGAAATGTACAAAGGATGACTAACATGGAATTCTCCTGCAGCCTTAGGAAGGAATGTAGATACTCTGTAATAAGGCTAAGGGAGGTCACTCAGTCTTATATAACCATGTGTTTGCTTCCCATCTATATTACAGATGCCTTTTGTACCTACTTGTACTCTTTGTACCAACATCCAAGTTTCATCCTAACTTATCCTTCAAGCTTTCTTTCTCAGACTTTTGGATTAGCCTCATCTTTCTTTCATAAACCTATTACCATCAAAACCACTAATAAACTGTCTGCATTTTCCTGAACTCTCAATGTAATGTTTATACAAACTGGAATATCTTTCGCTATGAAAATGACCTGGACTTTATCAAGTAAGGCTCTTTTCTTTCTTCCCTTAGCTCACTGGGACTTTTGTCATTGGTTTAGTAGTAAATATCTTCATATAATCTTTCAAAGTACAAAAGTCACAGTTTTGACACAACTGGAAGATGAAGCTTGGTATGGCCCACCTGGCCTGTTTTCTTATCCTCTAACACTCACCTGGAAATAGCTATGTTCTTCAGATATGTGGATGGTGTCCTTAATAGTACCTTGTCCTTTTGTTGCATACCATCAAAGCCCAGGATAAGCTTTGAAAAATATTTTGTCTCTGCTTGAAGTAATCAATGTTTTTCATGACTGAAACATGCCAAGCCCTAGGAAAAGGGGTACTTATACTAATTATGGAATACTGTGTTCCTCTATTTGTCCTTACAAATAGCATTATGTCTAGGATGCAGTTTCTTAAATATCCCCCCTCCACAAAAGAAGCTTGCCATATCTATGACTGCTTCCCAATTTATGCCCTTGCAGCTCTTTTCACCAACTTCATTATCTTTAATTTGCCTAATCTGGGACACTTTCCTTCATCCAGAAATGTTAACTTTTACCCATCACAAAATCACTTTATTTTACTCATCACCACATCGCTTTGTTTTTCTTGTACTGATTCTTCTATTCTGTGCATATATCATATTTCCACTTCTTTATGTAAAGCATTCTTCTGGCTCAGTTCTTAAATATGCAGCTCTGTCCCTCTGTGTTGAAGTAATCCTACACTAAATTTTTTCTGTCTTCACCCAAGCATTACCTGGTTTAAGACTGCGCTGATGCATAAGTTAACCCCCCCCCCCATGTTTTCCAGCTGAGGTGTTTCTCTTCCATGGCCCCCCCCTGTAAACTACATTATTTCAAAACAGTTTTCTATGATGCTCCTTTATAGAAATAACACAGTTACTTGCTGATGACCATATAATTTTTCTGTAAATATCCTTCAGCACACTTATCTTCCTGAGTTCTATCACACTAAGTAGTGTGGTAATATCATCTGTTTAACCTTATACAGCAGGGAGTCTATTATCCGAACTTCGATTATCAGAAATGTCAATTATCCGACCCAGCCTTCCAAAGTTTTCAGGTAGGAAAATCATAAAGTCTGGATATGTAAATATTATATGTATTTGCTTGAGCATGTTTTTTGAGCTTGTAGCAAGCTTGTGTATGAAAAATATTCTTCACTGTCCATTAGAATCACTGAATGGCTGAAAAGTGTATTCCTGCATGCAGAAAAAAGAACATTTTAGAAGTTTTTTATCTGGTTCAATTATATGTTTGATTATCCAAACTACACTAGGTCCCAATTAGTTCTGATAATCGACTCTCTACTGTACTAGTATATTTTTAGAATTTACTCTGTCACTGTGTATCCTTTTTCAGTTTGTATGCATTTTATAGTATTGATTTGTTACATGTTCATATTTAGTTTTTCAGCCTTCTTTATTACTTGTTTGGAATTTCTGGCAGTATTGTTCTTTCTTTGTTTGCATTAGTTTACTCTCTTCATCAAGACAAAATAAGTAAACTGGTAAAATGAACTCCACCCCTGTGCATTGTTTATATTTCTGTTATTCCTGGCTTAAAATACTATGATGGTTATTCTGGCAATCATTGTTTCTACTGTGAAAAGACATATTACACTCTGCTATTCCTTTCATTGACAAGGATTCTTTGGTTGTAAATGTTGTCATATGAAGGCAGTCAAAGCTATATGTAGCTACGCCTTTCAAAATGCTCTTGAAAGCTAGCTGGTGAGACTTACAATGGACTATATGTAACATCAGACTTCATATGGCTTTGGTAGTGACCTTAAAAAACTGAGTAGTGTAGAAACACAGATTCTTTGTATGCAATGATGTAAACTTAGAACAAGAAAAGTCACACTGTAGATGTAGCATCCATCCAAGATTCAAACCTCTTGTTATCAAAGCCTCAAGGAAGATATGTAAATTCCCCTGAAAAAATAAATGCGTTTCAGTACACTTAAATGCACAGTGCATAGTGACTTACAGGTCATAACGTTATAAGGACTTGGACAGTGTTAGGATAACATTTGGTTATGTATGTGATCACTTTTGACTTGGTGGGAAGGGAGGTACAGGGGGGTCTATATTACATTATCAAAAAACATGTTAATCGAACAAATTGCTTGGCCAAACACAAAGAAAACAAACATTCAGACCCTACAAAGTGGGGGGCTGTGTCCCCCACACCCCCTCTAACTAAATATACCAACTCCAAGATTGCACTACAGTAGGGAAAAGGGCAAATCCCCAATGATGGGCAAGCATTTTTCCCCCGGGAAAAAGTGCGCTGAAGTGGCCATTTGGAAATTAGTGTTTTCTCTGTTTATTGATCGATGAATATGTGTTTAAGGAATACATTTTTTAATAATGTAATATAGACCCAGGTAATGGAAGATAAATACTTTGCATACATTTATTAAGATTGGGATCTTCAAGATGTTTTATGTTAATCAATATATTTATCTTGTTAACAGGACATATTGGGACATTCTTAAATATCTTTCTGGTTTTGGTGAAGACCTTCAATTATTTAATAACAGACTGCTTTTTCCTTTCTGTATGTATAGATGCATACATACATTTATTACTTAGATAAGTTTCCTGGTCCAAAGGCCTTTTTGAACCATAACTTTGGCCTGATGCAAGAGTCAGCAGAACAAACATTTCTAAAAAATAAAGGAACAAATATTTGGTACTAAATTATTGAAAAAAATTGCTATATACAGTTGTAGTTATAATGTATAGTTTACTACAGATTAGAGAATAGATGACCTGTGCATCACCACTCTGAATGGAGAACGAACCATCTCTAACAGGGTGTTAAAGTACAGATAATGCTCACTGAAAACAAGTCTGCCATTTCATGGGAGCATATTAAGCTGCTATGAAGATTGTACAATTAAGAAGCAAACGGTCACTCAACAGTCTTGCTGTCTAGCGATCATAAAATTAAAATGGCAACGTAAAAAATATATATAAATAATAAAATGTGTTTGTGTTTCTATGCATACATATCAATATGTGTTTGCATGCTTGAGAGAAATTGAATGAGAAAGGCAATAGGCAGTCCATTAGCAGGGAGCTTTTAAAAAGAAATTATGACACTCAATCACTAACCACCAAATTCAGAGCAAACTCTCATTATTTCGAGATCATAAAATTAAAATGTCAAAGTTTAAAAAAAAAAAATATATATATATATATATATATATATATATATATATATATATATACATGCACACACACACACACACACACACACACACACACACACATATATATATATATATATATATATGTTTAAAAAAAAAAAAATATATATATATATATATATATATATACACACACACACACACACACACACACACACATACATATATATATATATATATATATATATATATATATATATATATACATACACACACACACACACACACACACACACATATATATATATATGGGTCCCCTACACATCACCGAATTGCCACTTACCCGAAATCCAGATGAACGAGCCGAGAACACCGACAGCAACAAAACACAGACCGTTTGGAACATCGACTCAGAATTAATGGTAAGTAACTGCTCGGCCAGCATGTTGACCTTTGCCCCTTACCTCCACTGCAGTGTGATCTCGGAGTTGGAATAATCAGTTAGGAAGGGTGTGGGTGGTGCAGACCCCACGTGGGTGTGTTGCCTTTTGTTCCGGTTTACTATTCTTCCTGGTTGGCCAATGGCTTACTTACCATTAGTTCTGAGTCAGTGTTCCAAGCAGTCGGTGTTTTGTTGCTGTCAGTGTTCTCGGCTTGTTCATGTGGTTTTCGGGTAAGTGGTGATTCGGTGATGTGTAGGGGATCCATAAATATATATATATATATATATATATATATATATATAAATATATATATAGATTCACTTCAGAATTTCGAATTCCCAGTACTTCGAATTTCATATGGTCAAAACCATATGATCAAAGCTTTAGAACTTTGAAACTCTGAAATAATCCAAAAGGAACACAAAACCATGTTCCTCAATGTTTTTGCTACTTTTTTGCAGAGTGTTATACACAAGCATTGAGATGTATTAAATATGGAGGATAGGTTACAGGGATTAATACCATCTAAATGTATGTTTGCATATAGGAAAGGGAAAACTATGGCAGGTTGGTTTAGCCACTATAAAAAAGGTTTTGATACTGGCAAAACCAACTTACAATCTACATTGGAAGGAAATAAACTTGTGGGATGTTATCCATGTGGACATTGCAGTTTTTGCAAGTTCATTCCCAAAGAAAAATCCTTAACCTCTTCTAACTGTTCCAAAGTTTTTGACATCTTAGTGTATGGTAATTGTAGTATGGATTGGGTTGTGTATTTGGTTAGATGCACTTGTTCTGCCTTTAATGTAGGTCAAACTTCATGTTGCTTTAAACTGAGAATCTCTGAACATTTAAGTGATGTTAGGTGTGCTAAGGGCACCAATGCTTTGTATAAACACAGTTTAAGACATACTACTCCCAGATATTCTTTCATTATTATTGATAAAGTGGGGGGAATAAATATGAAGAAGGGGGGATGGCACTCTATGTTAAAGTATAAGGAACGTATGTGGATTATTAGGTTAGGGGCTTTATTTCCCCCAGGAATTAATGAGCAATTGTAACAACCAAAAGGACTGAATTATGGGTGTGTATTTTTGTATATATGTATGAGATCTTTATGTACTGTTTCATTGCACTGATGAAGGCTGTATGCCGAAACCGGTATGTCTTTTAGCTCACCCTTTGGGTGTTTGGAATGTATTTACTTTGATTTAACTCTGAGTTAAATTAAAATTGTATTGCTTTAGAGCTGTTTTTGAGTGCTGGCCTGTTTGGATTTCATAAAAGGAACATTGGCCATGAGAAGTTGAGAGACAGCCTGGAAACAGGATCTTAATAATTAGATTATTTCAACAGTGAATTAATTTATGACATGCTAGGATTATTACAGTATTTGGGTTAGAACAGTCTTCTTCTTCTTCTTTTGGCTTTTTCCCGGTTAGGGGTCGCCACAGCAGATCACCTGCCCGCTCATGATTGGCAGTGGAGTTTTACAGTGTCGAGTTGCCAGCCCGGCGCCCAACCTTCCACAGAAGGCACACACATGCACTCACACCTAGGGCCAATTTAGAGTGTCCAATCCACCTGCAGCATGTCTTTGGGATGTGGGAGGAAACCGGAGCACCTGGAGGAAACCCACGCGACCACAGGGAGGACATGCAAACTCTGCACAGAAGGCACCCCAGCTGAGGATCGAACCAGAGAACCCCTTGCTGTGAGGAAACAATGCTAACCACTGCACCACCGTGGCTGCCCATTTGGGTTAGAACAGTAAAAATGCTTATTTCCAAATTAATGCTAAATCTATTAAGAACTTCTAGAATATTCTAAATCTTATTTTTACTCTTTGCAAATCCACTTATCTGTTTGTTCTAATATAGCTTGTGGACTAATAAAATGGTAGAGAAGTTCAAAGTATTTTTCCAACACATCGTCCCTTATGGTTATGAGGAAACAAGCATCTATTCCGTCAGTACTGTTAACCTGACTGTGATCTACCAGAACTGCTGTTCAGTTTAAAACTACAAGAAGTTAGTAGATGCCTGACAGTTACTTTTTGTCAAGTCTCCATTCACTAGGTTTCAGCTGTACAAAACAAACTTATTGAAGCCTGAGTGCCATGAAACATACAAAAAATGCATTACTTTCAGTGGGAACAACCTCCCCTGAACCCCCACACCCCCTTATTTATGTATATACTACACTTGGAATCACTGTGAGAGCACAGATAGATACTGCATCAACAGTGATTTCCTATGTAATAAGCAATCAGTCAGTTCTACATCGTTGAACAGAAATTGACAAGTTGAAACTCATCTGCTTTTCACTTGACCAAGTGTAGGGTAACTGAGTATATGACAGGTAAGAAACTTTGTTATTTTAATAACACCCTCAGCTCATTTCCTAATATAACTGCCCCACCCAGGTTAATGAGACTGACCACAGTTGTCCTCATACGGCTTGTAACCTGGCTTACAAGAGAATTATCAGAGAGAGGGAGGGAGAGAAGGCCACACCTGGACTGTATTAGAATGCTATTAGTGTGATTATTTTATTTATTTGTTTTTGTTGACCAGGAAAGTCCGATTGGGCAAGATCCTTTTACAGTGGAGGCCCGAGAAGAAAAGCTTCACGTAAGTAACAAAGGTTTTAGAGCATAGATTTTGAATATAATTAATATGTTCTGTTTAAAAGTGCATTCGGTACAAAAGTAATACAGGACTGGAAAACATTCAACTCAAAAATTGTGAAGGACTGCGAAGACCATAAACAAAGTTTAGAGATGTGTGTCCAGTTAACAGGTACAGTAGAAACTGATTGTACATAGATATAAGGTAGTATTTTTAATAAGGTGTTGAATGGAGGCAGGTGTAAGATGGAAAAAGAGGTAGCTGAGATACTGAGCGCTGGAATATTGAGAAGGAATTAGGAAATGTGATGAAAGGTTGAGTATGTAGGGGGATAGGGAGCAGGGACTGAAACAAGAAGAAAGAGCTAAATTTCCATGAATGAGAAAGTTGAAGGTGTAGGTAGGGGGTATTAAGGTGAAATAGAGTATTTTGTGGAAGGAGAGTGAAAGATTGTTGTATGCATAGAGAGTAGCATGGCAGGTACAGGACTAAAGAGAAATGTGTATATAGTGGGTGGCAGGTGTAGGACTAAAGAGAAATGTGTATATAGTGGGTGGCAGGTGTAGGACTAAAGAGAAATGTGTATATAGTGGGTGGCAGGTATAGGACTAAAGAGAAATGTGTATATAGTGGGTATGTTAAAAGGGAAGAAAGGAAGTGGAGAGAGGAACTGAGGAATATTAAAGTTGTATGGTGCATGGAGAAATGATTGATGTCAGTGAGTAAAAGTAAGTGAAATATAGGAGGAATTTAGCCAGGATTATTGTAACTGCATGTTGAAGTTGCTAGTGTTAACTGTAATGACTTTAGACAAAGTGTTCTTCTCCTTCTACTTGAGAAAAAATAAACAGTGTAGCATACCTCTCAACCTGTTAGAGCAAAAAATCTGGACAAAGTCATAAATAGTGGGGGACAAAGGCCCCAAAATAGGGACAATTTTTAAATATTGCTCTTACAAAGTTATAAAGTTGATAGACTAACAGGTTTTGCATCAGAATGAATTTTCTGAAGGGTATGAAGTCCGAAACTGAAATGTCTGTCATTATTTTCTTACTTCAGATTTCAATAATTTGCCAATGATTTGCTAGAAATACTACAATTTTATGAAAAATGGACCTGAGATATGAGGCAAAAATCTGGACATTCTGCAAAAATCTGTACATTTGAGAGGTATGCAGTGTAAAAATTCATGCACAGACAGCCTTTCTTGTAGACAGCTGCAATTTTATAGGCTGCCAGGATAGTTACCACAAATGTAATAGAGTAGACAGCGTTAATTTTGCATTCACTGAATGTATAACAGATAAAGTAGCCAGAATCAGTACTGCTGTTGCATTAGTTTTGGATTTACCTAAGGCTTTTGATATTAATTGTTGCCTCTTTTTAGAAAAGCTGTCCAGTTAAGAATTCATTTTCCAGTGTTGAATGATGCGAAAGTTATCTCCATCACAGGCAACTTGTGATCAGATGGAAGGACTCTGTTTTTTCTTTCTTTGTGGTCAACAAGCGTGTTCTTCATGGGCTCATTTTTGGCAAGCTACCCTTTGTGATTTCCATAAATAGCACATACTAATTCCAATCATTTTCCTTCAGACAAGGATGGTAAAGGCATTGATAAGTTTGGGAAAAAAGTACACTCTTCTGCAACTTGGATATTTAGAATTTTGAATTGTCAGGCTCATAAGTTAAAGTTTATACTGACAGACTGCTTAAGTATGAGGAATATTTTAGCAGGAGTTCCTTTATGTAGTCTAGTTTCTTCTGTTTCTCAGTTCTCTACTTATTATTTGAAGTGCATTTTTGACAATGTAGATATTGCTTTCAGGAATGTTGCCACTAATACTGTTTTGAGGCAGTTTGGCTGCACTCTAAAGTGTCAAAAATGAAATTTTGAATTTTCTTTTGGATAAAGATTTAGCTTTTGGAACCTCTACTGCAGCGGTTATCAAAAGGTATAATTAGAAAGGTAAGCTGATTCAAGAAAATTCTCAGATTTTTCAGCCCTCCTTCTCTAAATTTTCCAAGGGATTTGCTGCTCCTTCATCCAGTTTTAGTAAGAAACAAAATAAACAGTCTCAGCAGAATGCTGTTAAGCATATATTTAAAACACAGTGGCAGGAGGTTCCAAAGAGAAAGCTGGACCCCCCCCCCAAACAAAAGATAGTCAAATAAGGCAAAATGACTATTTAAAGGACCTTGTTCTCCAACCCATACCTTGGCAGTCTCTTACTCCTTCCAGAAAGTCTGAATCTCCATTTCTCTCTTTGGCAACAGATTGTTTCAGACAAATGGGTTCTGAGCTGATCCAGCAATGATACAGATGACAGTGGGAAGACATTTTTCCATTCCATGGGGATACTTTCTCAACCATCAGACCAAACCCTTCTTTTCCCCCCTGTTCTACATCACATGCTATATCAGGGGACAATAGAAGCAGTTCCTCCTTCCCAGATGGTGAAAGGATTTTATTCAAGAATGTTTTTAGTGCCAAAGAAAGACAATTCATGGAGACCATTTCCTGAATCAGTTTGTGGTTGTTCAAAATGCTGTCACATCACCACCTCTTACCCCTTCTTCATCATTTGATTTTTTTTTAGTAATCTTAGATTTAAACGATGTGAAAACAAATTCATATTCATTCCGATTTCAGGCGTTTCCTAAGATTTTGTGTGTCATTGTATTATCAGTTCCCTGCCTTAATTGCTATCCACTGCTCCAAGAGTGTCACAAAATTTCTAGCTCCTGTCATAGCCCATTGCAAGCTACAGACTGTCCACATTTTTCCATACTTTGAAGACTTGCAGTCTTTTCTTCAGAGTGCCAGGAATTTCTCACTTAGGTAAAAGATATTCTACATAGGCTGGGCTTCCAAGAGAACATTCAAAACCTTTTTTTGCATTTTTGCATCCATCACACAGGACCCTGCTTTTGGGGTATCTGATAGACATCTCAGTACAAACAGCTTTTCTTCTTCTTCAGGAAAAATAAATAAATTTATATTTAGGCCTATTCCAGGGCTTTTCCCCACCCAGACTTCTGTCACTTCTAGGGAATACCTTAGTATATGGGGTCCCATGGCATCAATGATTCTCATGACATCTGGAAAAGGTTTTCTAGTTGCTGTAAACAAAACAGCCAGCACCCATACAAGGCTAGTGTTTCTCTGGTTTTACAGTATTTGTGTGAGTTACTCTCCTATGGCCTGCCTTACTCCACTATCAAAGTTCATTTATTGGCTGCTTCACTGCCCATGGATCCCCTCTTTCAATGCATTCTCATGTGAAAATGTTTTTGAAGGGGATGCTGCATAAGAACCCACTCAGAAAAACGGTATCTCCTCCTTGAGATCTTAAAATTATTGCTCCATTTGAACCAGCTCATCTGGCTCACTTGAAGTTCTTAACATGGAAAACAGTCTTGCTGATTGCTCTGACTTCTGCAAGAATAGTATCTGAGTTGCAAGCTGTTATTGTGGGTCAACCTTATCTCATTTTTCACAATGACAGGTTTTCTTTGAGAACTAATCTTCATTTTATCCCTAAAGTGGTATCTGAGTTTACTTTAAGCCAAACTATCTATCTCCCTGTTTTCTTTCCAGATCCTAAAAATGAAGGAGAAAGGAAGCTTCATGCCTTGGATGCCCACAGACAAATCAGGTACTATCTTGACAAAAAACATCTTTCAGAACTTCCTGTCATTTGTTCATTTCTTGTGAAAGAAAGAAGAGACAACCTGTGCCAAAGCAGACTATTCCCAAATGGCTGTCCCAGGCAATTACCTGTTGTTATTCCCATCACAACAAAACTTTTCCAGGCAAGGTCAAGGCACACTCTACCAGGCTCTTGGCTTCATCTATGGCTTTTTGGAAAGGGTTGGACTCTAGAAATATTCTAGAAGCAGTAGCATGGTCCTCTGTGCACCTTCATGCACCTGAAAGATTTTGTTCTGTCAATGACAGGCTTTGTTAGGACCATTCTCCAGGGGCTCCTGGACACTTCCACTTCTACCTCTCAGTTGTTCTAAGATGTGACAATCCCTATAGATTAGGCTTCAGTAATGATCAGTATGAAGGACATAATACAGCTATGTAAATAAACTTGCCATAACAGTAAATGTTCAAATGATCACTGGTGCAGTACCTGCTCCCTCCCTCCATTCCACCATTGCCTTTGTTTTTTGGTGTGTTTTTTATGCCAGGTTGTGGACATGTATTTTTCTTTTCATAGTAATGTCCTGTCAGGGCTTAGCCTCTCTCTCTCTCTCAGTTGGCATGAAAGATCTAAAGAACTTGGCACCCAAACCTGTCTTTTTTTTCCAGCTCTGCTTGAGTTGACTCAAGTTTTGGACACATGAAGGTACCCTGAAGCTTTAGAAGCTGGCCAGCTGTTATATCCTATACAGGATATAACCCATATAACTTATACTTCTGTAACAGTGATCATTTGAACATCCCATGTTATGGTAAGTTTATGTACACAATTCTGTAATTCTTGCAGTAGCAAATTCAGAAAAACTAATGTGTTACATGCATTGTAAAGTCCAAAATGTAGCATTATTGATCGTGCAGAAAGCATCAGATATTTATGGGTACTTTATGATAATGAACTGAAGTTTGAGGTCCATGTGAGTTGGACAATAAAACAGCAAATCAAGGTACTAGTTGTTTGTGTGTGTGTGTGTGTGTGTGTGTGTGTGTGTGTGTGTGTGTGTGTGTGTGTGTGTGTGTGTGTGTGTTTCATTGTCTTTTGACTTATTTCATACAAAGCATCAGAAGACTTTTCTTATTTCAAAGCTTTTGTATGGCCTTGTTTTGTATACTAGCCTTTCCTTTCCCTTACTTATAAACCTAAATCTACACATTTTATGACTTAAAGGATTTTGAACACAATTTTAAAGACCCTTTGACAACCTAATCAATGCATTTAGACAGTCATGGTTACTTGTTCTTTGTCTTATTTCATTTTATTCCAGTGAATGTCCAGCTATGAGTAGGGCTCAGAAAGGATTTTCTTAGGATCTCTGGTCAACTGGCATTGCCCCCCACTAGGGCTGGTTGATTTACATTGTTTTAGTGCCATGTCTGTTTTATATACCTTTATCAAATGGACAATGGCCTTCTCACACGGTCCATATTCATTGATCTCAAAAGAGCTTTTGGAACAGTCAGTCACTCCCTTATACTCAACAAACCAGCTACCTCTGGGTTCTTAGACATGTCATGGCTTAAAAGCTGCTTGCATGGTACACAATGACTTCATGCTCTCGTAAAGATTTGCTGTGAAGGGGGAATATGGATGAAAATAATATGAATTTTAGAGTGGCCATCAATAACAGTTTCTACAAAAGCTATTTGGGCACGGAGTCTGATAAAGAGTAACTTTTTGCAATTACTTTAGTGGACATTCTTGCAGAATTATCATTAAGGAGCATGTCCCTCCATGTCCCCTTTGTCTAGTTCCTGGTCTGTTGGAAGTATCAAAATGATTTCCATTGAATGAGCCATTGAATGAGTCTTTTACTGATGTGTCTGTGACTGTCAGTAGTTTTGGCTTGTACAGAGTCATGATTCAGAGCTTGCCCATTTATTGTTTAGACTATAGGCATTTATGTACCCTATAGATTGGTGACCAGCTCCTGGGTTTTGTGGCCTTGGGTTGGCTTCTATATCTCCCAATAGAATTAAAATGATTACTGTTAATGCAACTGTCCCTTTAAAGATTTTCAGTATGGTTTTAATGGGGACTTTATGGAGCAGTAGTTTGCAGGAGCTCAGTAGAGAGGTGTTTCTAAGTGGCAGTATCATGGTGTGTTTGTTCAACCTGGAGGGACTATTTATAGTACTTCTGTAATCAGGATTTGTATAGTATTCTGTGATCATCCTTGAAGGATGTGTTAATGAACTGCAGGGTAGAAATAAGCTCTGGCTAGCACCAGTGCAATGATGTTTAGAGCGAATGTGTACATTTTGTAATAATTTTTTATTTTGATAGGGGATTACTTGTGTGTCACAAGATATGTATAGTTATGTGTTTATCCTGCTCTGAAGCAGGGACTAGTTCATTAAATAGGCCCGCATTTTTTCTTTGTGTGCTTTTAATGTTCTCTTAATGTTTGCTGGGAGGGAGTTTTATTAGATAAGGCCAAGTGTTAAGATGCGCAAATCGAAAATGCTTGCTATAAACAATTGTCCTTTTCTTGTATCTACGAGTTTGTTTATGGAAGGATGGTGTTCCTTAAAATAACAGAACTTAGGGAATTGTCTACTTAGGTTAAGGTTCATGTGCATGCTGGATTTCCAAGATGGCTGCACACTGATCAACAGTTTAATTTCATCTCTCCCAATGTGAAAAAAAAAGAAGCTGAGAGATGGGGACAGTAACTCTGGCAGATTTACAAAATTCACTTGCTGGCTAATAAGTGCACTACCTGGATGAGATTTAAGCTGTTGTATCCAGCTGTCTTCAGAATATTTTTTTCCAGGAGATCAAAGTCATTTCTTGATGCAGAACAGGCTAACGAGGAAATATAAAAGTTTGGCCAAAAAAGTGAGTCAACAAACAGAAGGGGACTCTGCTTTTTATTATTATGTTAATAAAGCTCATAGAGAGACTTTGCCAGTGAAATGTTTTCTAATTTTCCAAAGAACAATGCTTGGGAGACAGAAAAAAGCACAGGAGCTGACTAAAAGAATTGAGAGCTCCTTAAACTTGAGCTACAGTCTGGGGATGGGAGATGAAGATGAACAGGAAGAGGGCAAGAGACACTGAAATTAGTGAATACATGTGAGATTATTAAATATCAGTCACATTTGTGAAAACTTCATTATTTGAAGATGAACATAGTTTTGTGTGTTTGTTTTAAGTTAATAGGCTATAGGATGTCTGGAAGTGTGTGTTCATTTTTTGTCAGGTTTTTTCATTAAAACAAAATGTTTTGTAAAATGTGACATAAGTTCAAATGGAAATGGCAAGGAACAGCTGTATAAAAGATCAACCTGCAAAACATTAGTGGGTTAATGAAACACAAATGCTGGAAATAGACATTTTAAAAAGCTGTTATATATGTTAGGTGAGAATAGTAACTTCTTATCATAATAGCCACACTACACATATTATTTTGGAGCATGAATGGCCTCACAGGTATAGATGAAAAGGAAAGGGTATTGAGTTGCATTAAAAATGTAGAGTGCAAATAGCAATGCTACAGGACACACAGTTGGAAAGAAATGAGCATGTGAATTTGATAAAGGATTTCAGGAGGGATATTCAGCAGATTATCAGGGACAAAGAAAAAGTGGAGTACTTATACTAATTGCTAAAGGAGCTCCAATAGTGATAGAAGATGAAAAAAAGAAAATAATGATAGATTTATGGTCGTAAGAGGCAAGTGGTAAGGGAAGAAGACTGCACGGGCATGTATTTATATTCTACCTAGAACTGCTGTTATGGAGCTTAAGAAATTTTTGGGAGAAATAATCAGCTTTCAGCAGGGAATATTACTTATGGGTGAGGACTGGAATTTGATTTGCAACAGTAAGGATGCATCTGGGGACCTAAAAGGGAACATGAAACAAAAGAGGGTAGATTTCTGAAAAAAATGATGATACTATTTGGTATGAAATATGTGAATGCAGCACCAGTAACAACTAAGATAAAATTGAAGGATGATGAAGTGAAAATGAGACACTGGCACTTTTTCTGTCTACACATTATAAAGAGAGAAATGGGTAGTGGAAATTATTGGAAAATTACTAGAGAACACAGACATTTCTTCAGAATATATAGCTAGTGAATGGGATAAAATGAAAGTGGAGTTTAAGAATATGGTGGAAATAAAAGAAAAAGAGATAACAGTAAGAAGTAACAAGGATTATTGAAGTGGGCTGACAAAGCTTAAAGTATTACAGAATAAGGGAAATCTCACAGAACAAGAAGAGGCACAACCAAAATGCTGAAGAGAAAATAAGGAAGTATCTGGATAATATGTATAAGTTTACAAAGATTGTTGTTAATCAACTGTTCTTGATAATAACTGTAGAGCACAAAATCTTTCAGCACAGTGACTTAGGCAGCAGAAAGGGGAAAGAGTTGTTGCTTTAACTTAGGGAACCAGTAACAAGAAAAATTACCAGAAATCATTAAATATTATTAGAAACATTTTGGAAATTTTATGAAAATTTGTATAAAGCAGAGAAATGTATAAATCAAGAAAGAGCACAAATGGAAATATTTATGGAATACTTAAGTATGCTAAGGATAGATGTAGATGAGGCTCAACAATCAACAGTTAAGACAGAAGGAGATGAATTAAAAATGGATTTGTATAATCAGTCTGCAGGAAAGTCTCCAGGAATAAATGTTTTTCTTGTAGAAATCTGGAACCTATGATGGAAGAAGGCAATAAAGATCTGAAAGTTTTTTAACAGTATTTTAAAAAAGGAAAACTTGTGGACAGTAATTAATAAAGAGCTTAATTTTATCTCAGAGAGGAAAGGGTCAAGTGAGATAAGTTCCATCTTTCAATAGAACAAGGTGGATTAGGATAACTTAATTTGAAGGGATGTTTTAGAGCTGCACAGTTAAGGCTCATGTATATAACACAAGTAGAAACCTATAATTTAAAGTGGAAAGGTACAATGATGAATGAGAGACTGGGATTGTTGATGCAAATCCTTAAGGAGAATAACAAGAGCCACACAGGATATTATATTCATAAAGTAGCAGAAAGTATTGTAAGAACTAAGCGAACAAGAGAATTTAGAAAGGAGATTTCTGTCAATGGGAATGACTGCAATAAGAGGTACAGAGAATAGGCAAGAGGGGACTGGAATTTACTGGAGAAAACTGGCAAAGGAACCAAGGTATTGAGAGCAAATATCTAGACGAGGAAAAGTAATAGAATGGGAAGAAGCCAGGAAGAAATTTGGACTGCAGGCTACATATTGCCTTCCCTATCAGGGATTGATATCTAGATATAGACATAGAGAAATGGATAAGGGAATCCTAAGTGAAAGTGAATCTAGAACAGAAGATGCTATTAAAAAGGGATAATTATTAGGTTATATGAATTGCTGCATGATAACTATAGGAATCAATCAGAGGAGGTCGGAAAAGATTGGGAAGAGAGACTGGATAAGAAATTCACAAGGAAACAATAGGAGGACATATATATGGCTCCCATATATGCAACAAGTCTAGAAAATGTAGGATTTTTGCTTTGAACCGTTATTACAGGTATTTTATACCATTAGCAGACTGCAAAGAATATTTCTACAGGTAAATGGTGTATTTTGGAGGTGTGATAGGGAAGAAAGAGAGAACTTGCAACATGTACTGGGAGTGTAAAGAGATGGCACACTTTAAAAATTCCCTACAGAGTACTGTGTCAGAAATATTGGGTGCGCAAATGGATGTAAGTAAAGAAAATTTTTGGGGGGCTGGGATACAGGATCTGAATTGTCTAGACATATTAAGGCCTTGTTAAGTTTAATTCTGGTGGCTACCAAAAAAGCAGTTAATAGGAAATGGAAATCAAAGTCAAAACCAACTTTATTTCAAGTACTGAATATTGTAACAGAGATAAAAGAACTGGAAGTGAGATCTTTAGAAAAGGGTAGGAGCAAATTGCACAGACAAAATGGAAATTGTAGGAACAATACATGCCAAATAATGTTTTGGAGGAGGTGTGAGTTTTAAGGGAAGACAGGAATTGATCAATTTATGTAATGTTAAATTGATGACAAATATACAAAGATATATGTGATGTATAATGTTTGCAGCTGGGACTTTGTTAATATGATTTGTTTTATTTTATAAAAATATTGGCTTGCCTTTGTCTTAAGTGATAATTCAATAAAGGTGTTAAAATAAAGGTTTGTTTGCAAGCTTACAGATAGTGCTTGACTTTTGCTATTTTGCTAATTTGTTCTTCTGATGCAAAGATTAGATATTATATTGTTTCTGTATTAATGTAAGCCTTAAGAGCACCATTCTGGATGCTAGGACACTCATTAAAACTGGCTTAGCACTTTTGCTGCATTGCTAGATCTCATAAACAGCTATCCAAATCCAACACAAAACAAGCTGCCTGCAGGTGTTTCAAAGTGCAAAAAGTTCAGCAGGGATTGAAAAGTAACACAGTGCAAAGTGATACTACTAAAAATGAGGAACTGCTGCAGTTCTTTTAAATATGGTAATATATGTTACTGGATACTTTTTAAAACTGCAGTTCTGTGTTGTTTGATCCAATGATTAGACATGCACTCAGACTGCAGCTCTGGTAGCTAAAAAATGGAAACATTTCCTGAATCTAGGCAAAGCATATGTTATTGAGTTTCTTTGAACAAAACTGCATTTCTGTATTGTTTGATCTGATGACTAGGCATACATTCAGGCTGCAAATCCAGCCAACAAAAATGGAAACTTTTCTGGAATATAGGCAGGCATTGCCCCCCCTTATCCATACACAAAAATGGTATCTTTTTATGTAATAAATAATAAATCTACTTTGTTTCTAAGCACCAGTAAAACTATGATGAATTAATTAATGGAACAATAACTGTACTGTAATCAGTATTTGCAGGGAGACATCTGATATGACTAGGCATAGAACAAAGTGTAAGAAATTACTAGAGCCATATTAGTCTGAAACTTTTGATAGTGCCTGCCCATTGCTGAGTATGCAGAACTCAAGCTTGGCTGGAGGATTAATTGACGGCAGACTTCATTCTCTTACCAGTAGTTTCAGTATTAATTTATTCTTCAGATAACATGTCTTCTACATACACCAGACCTGATCTACTAACACCAAGTATATATATATTGTTTGCTAACTAGTTGGTTTTCTTTCATGTGAAGTACCTGCCAAGCCATGTGACACATTGCCTGATGGCATCAGCAAATACAAATGAGCTAGCTGTCTTGTGTGATGATACAATGTGTAAGCTGTAGGCCATATAAAGAACTATCATGCACTGGAATTCCTTGCTTTTCTCTGAGCCCTTAAAACAGAAATCATCATAGATTCCTATGTTCATTGATAAAGAACTACTTAAAAGAATGAGATCATGGAACAGTGGGGATCAGGAACTTTCTTCTTACTCCAAAGGTTGTGAAGTTCTGGAGTTAGTACATTTACAGATGTGATTGTGGTGTGGTGGTGCAGGGGTTAGTCTTCCATGCAAAACAGCATTTATCAACCAACATTAGAGACTAGGTTACCTTGCTGTACTGTTGGCATACTTTAAGTAACTGGTCAAAAGCTACAAAAAGTATTTTAATGCATCTAAATGCAAGGTCCTACATTTTGAGTACAAAAATATAGGTACCTGTATTACAAAGATGATTCAATTCTATATGAGGATGATACAATCAGGTAACTGGAATAGCTGTCAGTGATCATCTTCAATTTGATCTAACTTGCATCTTGTTATAAGCAAACATTATCCAACAATGAAAGAAAACAAATGTTAAATAAATAAAATAAAACTTTGTTTCATTGCTTATCCAGTAGATATGATAAGGTGTTGGTTCTTGTGTACAAGGCATTTATGAGACCTCATATAGAATATTGTGCTGCAGCTTGTATATATAATATGAGTATATATTTTAATTAAAGATGTTGCAAAAGAAACAAAGATCATTTATGAGACAAAACATGTGAGACAGCCATAATGCAGGAATAGGCTTACACAACTGGAGCTGTATTTAACTGGATAAATACTGATTAGTGGAACTCTTAGTTTTATCTGTATATGCCATGGAAATTAACTATGGATTCAACATTGTGTGGAATTTATGGCTCATCAGATTATCACTAGGAATACCAGCTCCTTACTACAATTACCTGTTTCCAGGGCCACCCTCAAAAGAAATAGCTTTCACTGTAAATCTGTCAGAATGTGAACTCACTACCCATTACTATTAGATAGTAAGCAATCTGAGCATCTTTAAGAATGACCCTAATTTATATGGTAACAAACTCTTAGATTGCCTCAAATGAGGCTTTGGGTTTGGTTAACTAAATGTATCGAAGTACGTTGAAGATGGGGTGGGGGTAAATTAATTCTCTAGGTCAAGAGAGTGATAACACAGCTAGTTACCACCGACAGCTGCAGTGCAGTTGTTATGCTGTTGCTCTAGGGTGTTTCCTACTACTCCGGCAGTGCTCGATTATTCAACCACCAAGCTAGCGAGGCTTAAAGTATTGTTCCCATTTTGTTAAAAGAGAAAACATTCTTTCGTGTTTAGATTGTTTGTTAAAACAGACAGGAGGAGTCTTTCTCAAACTTCTCAATCATTCAGAAGACAGTTTTGATAATGGCACATTTTCAGTAAAGTGTATATGTATGGCAACATCTGCTATTGATCTCATAGGTTCAATTTAAGTCACAGCATACTGTATGTGTGCATTAGATGTTCACTGTAAATAATCACATCGTGTTTAATCAACGTGTGATTATTCAACTCCAAAAAATCTAAAACCCTGCTACTCAAAAAAAAAAAAAAAAAACAGTGACACTCACAAGGTTAAAAAAATCATTTTTTACAGAAGGACAACCCTCACATTACTGAGTTGTATATATTCTAAGTTAGAGAGCAGACAAACTTAGAGAACAGGGAGAGAGTGATAAAATCACATTGATACTTATTCTGCCTCCAAGTCTAACTATCATTACAAGATACTTGTGACCTTCCAGTGATGAGTGATGACACATTTTTAGCATCAGTCAACTGGCTACCAACAGATAGTAAGTTGCCATGCATTAGATATGCAGACGTAAGACTAGCATTAAGATTCTGGTTTGGATGAAGCTGCAGGGTCAGAGCTGCTCTTTGAAGTAGCTGCCAAGCTAGAACCTGCATATTCTGTTCATATGTAATATTAACTTGAAACATTGTAGTTAGTTTAAGTAGTGTGAATTGCATTTTGTAGTGCAGCAGCCTTTTGACCATAAGTAGCAGTAGCACTCTAACATGTTTTTGGAGTTTTAGGTTCTGCAGTCTTAAATAGTTTCAAACATATACTGATGACCAGATGTGCAACACACTATGAGATGAGAGCAGAGAAGTTAATGATTTCAATTTATTGACATATGTGTTGTACATTTAAACTTCTGCTCATAAGTAAGTACTAGGCAATCAGACTTCAGATCATTAGTAGCCTGGCCAAAAAACCCTGTTCAAAAGTTACCTCTAGCCTGAAGAAGAACAAGACAAGATAGACGGGGTGGGGGCATTTGGCACTACCCATCCAATTATATAGATTTACCTTGAAGGTGGCAAGGGTTCTACTCTGCTTGACATATAGTGGAACTGTGTTCCACAGTTGAAGAATATGTTGGGGTATGAATCTATCCTGCCAAAATGTCTTATTTATCTGCTGATGAAGGTTTAGGTCTTTTAACTGAGTAATTGAAGTACCATTAACTCTGGGAAGGAATTGAAAGGCAAGGCACAAAGCTCCAGGGGGGAGTCTGTAAGAGACTGAGTACAGAGAAAGGGCTGTCTCTCCTGATAACTGAAAACATTCTTGAGACCACTGATCTTTTAAGTTATAAATCTCTGATGTCTCAAGTTGTGTGATATATTTAGACAACTACATGCCAAAAGGTGCATTATAGTCAATAATGGGTCTGATAAGATATGAGTAAATGGTAATTAAAACTTCTTTGCATCTGGTGGAGATGCTTTGCAAATTAGATGAGCCAGATTTAAGGCTTTCCAAACCACAGTGGAGACATGATAGTCCAATAATAAGGAATTGTTAAGAAGAGTGCCCAAATCCCATACAACAGTGTCTGATTTGAGGGGTGCATCACCTACATGGTAAGTAGACCTGTTTCCTTTACCAAAAATAAATTATACTATATTTTTTACATTTAATTTGAGATCACTGTCCTGCACTAGTTATTAATATGGTTTGCCCATGTTTGAGCAATTGTGAGTCAAACAGCACCCAGTTTATAGTCATCTGCAAACTTAGTTAACCATAGGCTAGGTGTGCTGGTCTGAAGGACTGAGAAATAAATGCCAAATAGGAGAAGGCCTAAAACTGAGCTCTTTGGTATGGGTTCATGTATTAGACTGACCCGTGAATTCCAAGTACCATAGCATCGACCTCCTGAATGTTGAATGCCATAGTAGTTAACATTCAAAAGGTCGAACTCTGAGGAAAAAGAAAATCAAAAACTGGTTGTTTTGCACAAACCTGATACTTGCTATACCATGATCACACAGTACAAGGGCCCCCATTATTCCCATCTGTTGACATTTCTGATGATGCCTAATGCGCTCCATAGCTTTACATATGAGGTTAGAGAGATTAATGGGTCTATAGTTACCAAGGTCAGCCCCTTGCGTAATGGCATTACAATGTCTGTTTTACAGGCTTTGGGAATGTAACCAGTGGAAAGGCTTAGATTAAAGAAGTTAAGAAGGGGTTCAGAAAGGCCATATTTAGCACTGATAATTAGGCAACCCTGTATGTTATCAGGGCCCATGGATGAAGTATTCTTAATTTTTGAAAGGGCTGAGGGAACTTGTACTATAGTAATTAAAGGAGGTGGTTGGGATTGTGGAACCTCTGGAATAGCTATATCTGGGGTCTGTATTATAAGATCAAAACTTTAGGTAGTTCAATACCTAAAGCTTGATCTGTAAATATCGAAAGCTAAAAACAGCGAACGGCCACTTCTGCAAATATTTTGTCAGGGAAAAAAATTTGCTTTGCCGTTATATGGAATTTGCTCTTTTGTCCAATATAGAGCAATCTCGGAGTTGTTATATTTAGTTAGGGGGTGTGTGTGGGGCAAAGCCCCCCACTTGATTTGGGTTTAAAAGTTTGTTTGTTTTTTTATGGCCAAGCAAATTCTTTCCCTTTGTGGAAGTGGCCATTAGCGGTTTTTAGCTTTCGATATTTACAGATCGAGCTTTAGCTGTTCGACTACATAAACTTTCGATCTTATAATATAGACCCTATAACTGTGGGTGGAGTAAAATGTGCACTAAATTTGTTAGCTAGGATATTAACTGTTTTTCTAAGGGACAGACAGTGTAACATTATTGTGGACCAGCTCCAAACATTGTAGGGTGTTAACTTTATGACATAGCTAATTAAATATCTGCAGCTATTTTTAGTTTTACTTGCTTTTTTAAGTTCGCAGTCAGCTTTGAGCTTCCTAATGATTTCCTTAAGCTTGCTTAAGTTTGTTCTTAAGGGAAGTTGAAAGAGACCTCTTATAAGCAGTTTATTTCACTAGTTATATAATTTATTTTTACAGGTATTCCACCATAGGGGTTTATTTTTAAATTTCACATTATATTTGGTGTGGATATGGACTGCCTTATCAATACAGCTATTTAATTGGGAGTAGAAGTCAGAGGCATAAGTAGCGGCTTTAGCAATGGGATCCTGTGGAGGAGGATTGCAGCAGAATTTATTTAGGTCATCAAGTAACTGAAGAAAGTTTGCTGTTGAGAAGTTCCTAAACACAGAGCTATTTATAGTGGAAGTATCACCAGTTTTAAAGGAAAGGTTGATTAAATTCTGGTCTGATTTGGCAAGACATAATAATGTATAAGGAGATATACATGAAGTGGCCATATTTGTGAGGACTAGATCAATATTTGTGAGAACTAAATCAAGGATATTCATGTCCGAATATGCAACAAAGTCCAGAAGATTTAGGATCTTTGCCTGGAAGTGTTTACATAGGTATTTTTATAGCCCAAGTAGTCTCCAAATAATTTTTTCTCAGCAGGATAGCAAATGTTGGAGGTGTGATGAGCAACAAAGAGGTAGCTGGGAACATGTTTTTTGGAGGTGTAATGAGCTGGCAGACTTTTGGGGTTCCCTGCAGGCTGCTCTATCAGAGATGCTGGGTGAGCAGATTGGACTAACTGGAGAGATCATTTTTTTTGAGTTATGCTACAGAATGGGAATTGCCTAGATATAGTAAAGTCTTGTTGAGTCTAATTATGGTGGCTGCCAAAAAAGCAATTACTAGAAAATGGAAATCAAAGTTTAGACCAACTTTACTAGAAGTAGTGAATCTAGTAATAGAGATAAAATAACTAGAATTGGGATCTTTAGAAAAGGGAAGGAGCAGATTACATAGGAAAAAAATGGGAATTGTGGGAACAATATATGTAGACCAGGAACAAGGTTTAAGAGGCAGGATTTGAATGAGCTATGTAATGCTTAGCTGACATTGACTGGATGGTTTATAAGTGATGTAATGTTTACAACTGCAATTGTTTCAGTGGTGTCTGTGATGTAAACTGTTTGCAACTAAAGTAATATCATTTTGTATGTTTATCATTTATATAAATGTAAGATTGCCTTTGTCATATGTGTAAATTTAATAAAGATGTTTAGAAAAAAAGGATATTCATGCCCTGGAGACTTCTGTATGGTGGTGTTTGATTAGGAAGAAAGATTTAATGCTTCTATTTGGGCTGGTCAAACTTTACAAAATAGAACACTTTTTTGATTGTGTGACTTTTTAGAACACTTTTTTGATTGTGTGACGCTTTAGCCTGAATAAGAGGCTACTGATATCTTCCTCCAAAACAAAAAAGGTAAAAAGAGTACAAAAAAAGCTAAGCTTCTCAAGCAATTTCTAGTGCAGCAGTAGAGACAGCCACAAGGGAATTAGCGGTGAAAGGATGAAAACCCCTCCAGCAATGATATGCAGTCAAGTAGTCTCTGAGGTTCCCTTGGAGTTTAAAATAACTTAAATTCACATGGAGATTTTCAAAATTAGTGACTCCCCTGCAGATTCCCCAAGTTCCAACAATAGAAACTACAAAGATTCACTTACCTAACACGCAAACATGCTCTCCACTTTGCAGGTCTCTGAGAAAGAGCTTAAAGAGAAGCTGATGCAGATAGAGGTGAACCAAGACCAGATGGCCTAGAAACTTACTGAGCTGGAGGATTAATTGCAGAGGGAGAATCTTCATTTCACCTCCATCCCCGAACAAGTTGAAGGGTGAGACTGCATATAGTTCATGAGGAAATGCTTGTGTGAATGGATAGGGTAACGCAGGTTGATATTTATTTATTCAATTTGGTAACTGAGGTAGAGCATTGATCTAAATGGACCTATGTAAGTCTCATCCTGGACAAATATAAATGACAGTAGACAAGCAAGTTAACAGCGTGTTATGAATACAAGCAAAATATTGTGTGATGACAGGAGTGAATCAATGACAGTAATAATAAAATACACAGTACAGAGGACAATAGGAAAGGATGGTTAGAGTAAGGGGGAGAAGAGAGTTAAATAGTGAAGGGACAGAGCACAAAGTGTAAAGATAGCATAACTTAGGGAAGGGTACACAGAAATTAACTATATAAAATGTGCAAGGTATTCCACATATTAATGTAGGAAAATAATGTAAGAAAAGCCAATTTACCTGATTGGTGAATGGGAGAGTGGGGGATTAGGTGATGTTCCTGGAGGGAAAGCATTTGCAAATTGACTCACATTTGAGATATTTTTTTAATCTGAGCATGAATTGATGGGTACTACCTGAGGTTTTTAAGATTAGAAGGTGGGGATTCTTACAGCTTGGGGCATAGGATGGAGAAGGCATGGTTAGTGAAATTAAATCTGGTTCTAGGACATTGTAGAAAAGGACCAGAGTGGTTAAGATTTCTTAGACTGTAACTTATGGGGTTATCTGAAGAGGTTGGAGCCAAGGGAAGGACAAGAGTGTTCTTTGAAGAGCTTGTAGAGTTGGGATCTGAGAAACAGGTTGTAACACTGTTGGACAGGTAGCCAGAGGGCTTTATTAAGCATGATACAGTGATGCTTATTTCTAGGGGAGAGGGTAATGAAATGGCAGATAGAATTGCTTATAGGTTGGATGGTAGAGGAGTTTTTCTTGGATGCTGCTGCAACCAGTGGAAGTCACTAGTGGTATGCCTTTGCCCATGACATTTCTGGTTGGTCTGGAAAGAAAAGGGGATCATTTATAGGACCAAAATAGGAGGAGATTAATTTTATTGTTATTTGTTCTAGTTGAAGGTGAAAGTTCAGTGCAGGGTCAAGTCACATACCAAGGTATTTGAAGGAGATGATTTGTTCATATCGAACAAGTGCACTGAGTGAATTATCCAAGAGGTGGCATAAACAAGTGACTTAGGCCAGTGATAGTGAAATTCAGCACATGTAATTTAAAAGAGCATATACTGTCAATATTATGGATGAGGGGGACCATTTATAAGACTGGAGGCACCAAGGTATATACTGACGATGACTACTCAGCCACAACGAGGGTCAAAAGAAACTTGTTTATTCCAGCAATAAGAAAATGTAGAGAAACGCTCAGAAAATTTAAACTGTTTTATCTGTCGACCTTTAGAATTTTGTTTTCTGCTAGGGCTAAAACTAAAGCTGGACTTAAATAAGAGACATCTGGGCGCAGCTAAGGATACATTGTTGGAAGGACCAATGGCAAACAGTTGTCAGTCGATGGACTTGAAAAGCAGAGCCATAAAGGACAGGATGCCTGAGAAACTATTCCCCCTTTTCCAAAGGAAAATTTCAGAAAAGATAACAAGGATGCATGAATATACTAAGAAGGTAGCAGAGACTTTGCCTCTTTCAAAGCCCACTGAACTGGAATCAGACCCTGTCAACACAAATGGAACCCCTAAGATCAAAATGTTAGCTCATTTTAAAGTTTGAACTCAATAATTGTATCCTTGCTTTCCCCGACCCATTGTTGTAAATTTACCCACCAGTGTACTTTGTTTACATAAATTTTGATACAGGAGGGGCCTATGCTTCTATGCTTTACACAGAGGAATTACTAGATTTCAGCCAGCCATTTGTTTTGAATTATAAGTCAGTGTTTATAGGCATCAAGAGTGTATTGAATACTTGACTATGGGAGTTATTGGCCTTATACTAGACCTGTGGGCAGCCTACCTCTTTTTATTTTGGCCTTGCCAGCATTTGTGCTCCTTTCCGAAGGTACTAGTAGCCCTACACTACAAGCAACTACTGTAGTGGGTTAACAGATTTGTACGTGTTGTCAGGTTATATACCTGTGATGGATTCTTATAGATCAAATACACACAGTAAGGCTGGGGCCAAACTAGAAATATGCATCAACATATGGGGGGAGGTGAAGGTATGGTATGTAAACCATGCAGACTGGAGGGTGCAAAGTGCCTTCCCCACTACAGGTGAAATGGAATCTAGTTCCGGATGCAGGTGGGGTTTACATGTGAGACAACCTGATTATTGTAGCAAGGGGACACAGCAGGGAAGTGAAATGAAGGCAATACTACATGCCCTGATTTTCATAACCCCCTTCCTTTCCTCTTCTATTTATCTTTATTGACTCCAAAAATAAACTGTATTTATGGATCAGTTCATAGTGAAGCAAAGTATGAGTGAGGAGAGTGGATCTAAAGGAAAATTAAAAAATGGAGGAAGGGTGACTAGGTGGATAGGGAGTTTAGGGTGGATGCAAGCACAATGCATGGCCCAATAATGGGGTGGAGCACAGATTAAACTTCAGTCAGATGAATAGCCACATTGAGCTGAAAGCTCATTCTACGTTCATAGTTTTTGCAGGTTTGTTAAAGTTTTATTATTGATTAGGTTGGGGCATATTGTTTTGGAATTAATTGAAATGGTAACCTTTAAGAACATTAGGATATTTTGACTAAACAGTAGAATTAGGACAGTGAGTTATAAAAAGATTGTAGGTATGGGATGGTCCATTAGTGGGGAGATTTATGTTATGTGAACAGTGTAGGTATGGGATGGTCCATTAGTGGGGAGATTTATGTTATGTGAACAGTGATGAATATCATTTCATGGAATGTTAATGACATGACTGACAAGCCCAAAGTGGGTAGGGTACTAAGTAGTAATGCTGCAAGAAATGGACTTATGAGGAACACAAAAAAATCTAATAATGAAATCCAGAATGACAGATTTTCATGCAGGTTTAGCTGTAACAAGAAGTCAGGGGTGTTGATCCTCATACACAAAGCAATTGGATTTCAAGTCGAGGATGGTTTAGTACACCACAAGGAAGATACGTTGTTGTAAAAGGGAGATGGTGGGGTAGGCTGTTACCTTGGCTACAGTGTACCTCCCTCCTAAAGCAAAGATTATTGACATTAAACCAGTAATTGGGTAGATAATCTCTCAACAGCAAGTGATTTTTTTGTTGCAGGAGATTGGAATGCGATTTGTACTACTGAAGCTGTATCAGGTGGGCTCACGGGACATAGGACTACTCTGGAGGGGAGATACTTGGAGAAATATATGAAAGGTGTTGCGTTAGCTGACATTACAAAACCCGAAAAAGCAAAGTTCACTTTCTAGTCTGGTAAGTACCAGACAAGGACTAAATTAGATATGTGTTATGTCACAAAAGAGTGCCTGTTTTTAGTAGAGGCCTTTATCACTCACACTTTAACCCTACCTGATCATGTACCAATCATGATATAACTTCTGTCAACTAACAACTCCTGCTGTGGAATACCAGTCCAGTTGCTTATTTGTGCTTATTAATGCAGTCTGTTCCTTCCAGCTTCTGTGGTATAGCTGAAAATCTCAGGTTTTCTGTCCCCTAACTCTATTATTTTTTGAAACATCGCTTCCTGAGCAGTCTCATATTCATCCAGCCTTTTCTTCATTTCGACCTCCAATTTTTGCAGCTTTATCATCTCATCTGAATATCTGTTGAAAGCTTCTTCCATTTTTTCCAGCCTTTTGTTGTTTGTGTTGATATACTCCATCAGTGTTTTGTTTCGTTTAACCAGGTCTGTATACAGTTGTCTTACATCTTCTTGTAGGTTATTGGAAGTCATGTCCAAAGGTTGCATTGCTTTTTGCTGAACAGCTGCAGAACTTTACCCATTCAGTGTTTCTTCCTCACTTTTTTTTCAGATCTTCTGTATTTCTTTATTCCTGACATCTAGGCAGTGCACTCACTAGCCAGTTACTGAAATTTACCCATAAACACATGTCTACTGGCCTTCTCTGCTGAGTTTCTGCTTTCACACTGGGAGAGCTAGAAACAAATTGCTACTCAGTGTGCAGCCATCTTGGAAGTCTCATGATGGAACTTTCTCTGGATAGAGGAAATAGGGGAGACAGGCACTGACAATTCAATACTTATTGGTTAAAGCATAGCTCTTTCAACAGCTGGGTCAGATAACAGTAAAGAAGGAGGTAGAGGACATACAGAAGTAAGAAAGGACATTAGCCAAGGCTTGGGAGGAAGGCAAGATAAGAATCAGGTGGAGGGTAGCTTCTAAAATAACTAGTGAATGGAAAGGGAAAAGTAAGAGATACAAATCTGCCCTGGATCACATTAGGTCTTTACAAGATCAGATAATTAGATTAAATAAACTGGATGACTTATGGCTGAGATGAATATTATCATCTGATTATAATTAAAACCATGTTAATACAACAAGATGTATCTACAAATGGAAATAAACTAATGATTACATCAATGAGATGTTGAGAGCAGTTGGGTTTCTTCTTAACTGGATAAAATTAGTATATAATAAATACAATGGCTCTACAGCCATGATAAAAAGTACTGTGGGTATCTCTAGGAAATACACATTAGAAGAAGAGCGAGGGAGGGATGCCTTCCCTCCCTTGGCCCTTTTCATTGCCTTATATTTGGAGCCCTTGGTGCAAAACATCAGGCAATCAAATATTGAAGGATCCAGGTGGAGAACTACACAGGAAAACATATCTCTGTTTACGGACAATGTCATCTTATACATCTCTAATTCTGAAAGGGACAGTCAGAGACTAAATTTTGAGCTGAGGATATTTCTACAAATTTCAGGGTACAATATCAATGAAGGTAAGACTGAAGCCATAGTAACTAACTACCACCCCATATATGAGCTACTGCAGAAATATCCATTTTTAATTAAAGTACTTGGGTGTATGGGACAAAAGGAATGTTAGCCAATTAAAGTACGTGGGTGTATGGGACAAAAGGAATGTTAGCCAGTGAGAAATTTTGGAGGAGGTGGTCCAGAAGATAACAGTTAGCCTGTGGAGATGGGAAATGGTATATGTGGAATAGGATGACAAAGTACAGGCAATTAAAATGTTTGTTGTACCTCTGATTCTTTACATACATTAGTCATGCTTTTTTCAACCCCTGGGGTGGGAATATAGAGACAGCTAACAAGAGATCTGAAAAGATTTTTTTGGGAAGGTAGAATGAAAAGTATTCAGTGGGACAAGATAACTCTGCCTGTTGCTTTGTATGCCAGGTCTTGAGAGCTACTTTAGTGCAACGCAGCTGAGAAGTGTCACTTTGATTCAGATAGAGGAATATTGGACTGAATGGAAGAGATTACTCTGGGCACAAAAAGAGGTGAGAGGGGTCAGCAGAGTTTGGAGATGTGGAGAAACTTACCGAGTGCAACAAGGATGTGGGGACCTTTGGATATATTGGTGATGGTATTACAAAAACGTTATCAGTAGAGCCCTTTGTACCTTGGAGAGAACTGGTCATGCCAATAGGTTATCATTTGAGAGAAGGAAAAGTGCACTTCCCAAAGCATGCTTCTACTATCTGGTGGACCAGAAATCATGGTCCTTGCTTTTGGGACAAATGGTTACTGGCAGAGAAATCAAAAGTTGTCAGTCTATAAAACTAGAATTTAACCTCAGGGAAAATGATCAAGTGAGTTATAGAGCTGAAAAAGTAAAGTGGGGAGGGATTGGATTATGACAAGATGCCAGCATTCATAAATATTCCATTTGAAGCAGGAATCCAAAATGCTATTAGGCAAAGATTAATTCGTAGAATATATAAAGTGCTGAGAGAAGGGATGACTCATAACAATTACCCATTGGAGAGGACATACAGGTTGAGAGGTTTTGAAGAAATAACAAGGGAGAAATGGGGAAAAGTTGCTCTGTCTCTGAGATATGGAACAAAATCCAGACAATTTCAGATTTTGCATGAAAATGTCTCCATAGGTGTTTCTTCAGGTCTACTTTACATGATCGAAATCTCAAATGATCGACTTTCATATGGCCGAGACCATATGATCGAACATTTGAAACATCGATCATGTAAAAAACAAAAAAATACAACAAACAAACAAAAAAAATAAATGTTGCTAGCAGGGGGGGGCAAGCCCCCCCGGCACCCTACCCCATGTGGGGGCTGTGCCTCCCACACCCCACGCTACTTAAATATACCAACTCTGAGATCACACTACATTGCGGGAATGGGAAATCTTCCCATTCCGCGCTGTATGGAGATCTCCATTCAGACCGTTTGAGCATTTAAAAGCTTGATCATATGGTCTCGGCCATATGAAAGTCGAGCTTTTAAAAGTTGGACTATCTGAAGGGGACCCATTTCTACATGCATAGTAAGCTAAGGAAAATGTATCTATGGCATCTGGATGGTATTGGAGATGTAGGCAAGAGGAGCAAGGTACATGAGAACACATCTTCTGGGAATGCTGGAAGCTGCAGCAATTTAAACAGGGTTTGGAGGAAATAAAAAGAGGGATGAGAGGAGGGCAAAGGTGTTACCATAGAAATGCTGCTGTTAAGTTGGGATAGGGAGGAGACACTTAGGCCCAAAGCAACTCTTCCCTTGTTGATCTTGATTATAGCAAAGAAGGCTGTAACTAAGTTATGGAATCGAGGAGAAAGTCCCAATGTATTTCAGGTAAATAAAAAAAAGTAGCAGACGTAAAAGAAATGGAGATAAAAGACTATGCCTCAGAAAGGTACTTTTTGAGCAAGAAATGGGCAGTATGGAATTAGCTCACATAGTATATCATATCAAAAGTCTGAATATAACGTCAAGGACTAGGTGTTTAAATCTACTAATGTAATTCCTGAAAAGTGCCCCAATCTTTAGACATAACATAAGGAATGCCCATGCTTTTGTAGATAGCTTTGTGGTCTTCTATTAGTTCACTTATCTAGTGAGATAAGATGTTATGTTAAATTATACAGTATCTCCTTTACATTTATTAGCTGGAATCGACAATACTTGCTGGATGAACAACAGTTGTTAGATTGCCTGCTCAGCATACTAATTACAAGAGGGGGGGGGTGTTACCCTCCCACAGTTCATCTAGAAGATTGAATTAATGCACAGTACTATACACTGAGTAGTAAGAGTGTGAGCTCAGATAATTGGAAAAATAGAAGAGAAAACTTGTTGGAAAAAAACAGTAAACTCTATGATCAGTAGCAAAAGTAAACTCTGGTTCTGGATCAATCTACCTGTATAATTACAGGGGAACAGATGGTAGATCTTTGGAAATTATGTGGACGGCCACTGGAGTAATTATACCTAGTGCATCATTGATGGGATCTGTATAACAATTGAAAAGAACTTTTTTGTGTTTGTGTTGAAATAAATATCCTATATTTCTAAAAAAAAAATAATAAAATAAAATAATAAATAAATAAGTAAAGGAAATTTTGGCCCCTAGTAGTTTGGCTAACTATTTGTGAAAGAGGGTTAGTATTTATAATGTCAAGGAATTGTTGTGGTATACTGACCACCTGCAGTGTAGGTCAGTCATTTTATTGATGGACAGTTGAAGTTCTCTAGTACAAAGGTCTTGGGTTTAATGGGAATTTCATCTAATGTGTTAAGATAACTATCATAGGATTATAGGATGTTACTAGGCTGTCAACCCAGAGGTCATTTCAAGCCTAGCCATTTCATCCCAATGTAATGCCATAGATACTCTAGTCAATACCCAGGATTTTATTTAGTAATGACAGGCCATGTTCAGGAGGGTTGTGGGGGCTATCCCTGGCAAGAATTTACAGTGGCCTATCCACTCATCCAGGTTCCTTTTCAACTGTATCATAGAAGTGCTCTGCTTCACATGAATTGGAAGCTTATTCCAAAGATATGGTAGTTGCTGGGAGACAAATTTGTCCCTCCAACACATCCTATTCAAGTCACAGGCCATATTTAGGTCCCCGGAATGGGTAGATCTAGTCCTGTTTGATTTACAGATGTGTAGCAAATTCATTAGGTTTGAGTCAGAGATTGCTTTGTAAGCCAGGCATAAATCTTCTCTAAGAAATCTATAGGATACTGAGTATAGTGATAGGGACTTTAGTTGGTCTGTGTAAGGCATGTGCTGGAGTCCCTTGATCTTCTTAGTTAGAAACTTTGAGGTCTCTCCAATTGCTGCAGCTGCTTTATGTGGTACATGCCGAAAGGGACGTTATACTCAATTATGAATCATGCTCAGAGGGGGATATAGAGGGTGTTCCACAGCTAGCTGTGACGTGTTGATTACCTTGTGATTTGGATTTCTATGAGCTCAAATGGGATGTCCCAAGGAATCTCTCATGAGGTGATGAAATGAAATTGACAAATACTGATAAATACCCCACAATTACCAGTAGGTCTAAAGATGTGATAGGTGTTATACCCAGGCATAGAGGGAATGCTTTTATTACTCTAAAACAATGTTTCTGTAATTACACATATATGATTCTGTTCAAGTTGCAGGAGCGCCTCACGTTTGGGCATTTTTTTGCTAAGACTCCTGGCACTGAGTACGGCGACATTAATATATTCCAAATTAGAATTTACTGGTTTGGACTGTCCACCGGATGGACTCTGCCTAAAAAGGCACTATGGGGGCAGCAAAGGCTTTAGCCAGATATGACAGCCTTGGTAAAACAGGTAAAGATCATCCCTGGCAAAGCAGGAAGACTTGTCAGCTATCTTATCCCAAGCTGACATATACTTGATCCCCTGGAATGACACCAGCTACTTGGCCAATTATTGAAGCCAATTATCTTCTCCTTGAATCTCAGCATCATTCTAGGTGTTGGCAAAATACCACTCAAGGCCAGTGTCTTTTCTGCCTCAGACACATGCATAGCAAACTCAGTTATATCTTCCTGCATGCCACCTGGGTTGAGCATGCAAGCTTATTCACCCCAACATGTACCACAGTCATATCATAATCATATTTGTCAAGGTGGGAGTATCTAAGAGTCCTTGTTACATCCTGGATCTTTGCTCTGGAAAGAAAGCTATCACCCTATTCTTCTCCTGCTTGGTGATGATGGTGTCAATATGCCTTACAATGCAGTCACCCATTACTAAAACATTTACATGGTTTGATGCAATCTCAGTGGGCCATAAGGGCTTGGTCACCCTTGTGACTCTTAGAGGTGTGCACCCTAGGTGTACAGTCGGTGAGAAGAGTGAAGGCAGGTGTTCTGCCATGTGAACTATTGTCTGAAGTTTCTTAGTTTTTAGCCTTTGAAGCTGTTGTTTTGTTTCTTGTTTTCTTTTTGAAATGAAAGATCCTAGTTTCCTCATAACCCTGATATCTGTGTTGCCATCTAGACTGGCAGTAATCAAATGAGATGCGGAAGATGAAATAGTAAATGTTTTTCCAAAGTGCTGCACAGTGTTGAGAAGTGCAGTGAAACATGCCTTTACATGGGATAATTTGTAGTTTCTCCAGTAAGACTGTAACTAGTATTATCACACAATTTAGTTTGTCACGGATATGGGTGACTTCTCTTGTGCTTCCTGTATAGAAAAAAAACAGTGAATTATGCACAGAGGAATAATGTACATGCAGTGCCATAGATTTTTTTCACACATTTAAATTTGAATAAGTGATATTCTATAAGCCTTAAAGCAATGGTAAAAACATTTATGAAATAATAGCATACTTCCACCCATCCATTCTCTATCAAGTAGCAACCCTATGAGCAGCAGATGACATCAACAGAGATTATTAAGCAAGTAAGGAACAGAAGTATACTTCTCAACTGTCTGTCACTGATTTTGGCTCAACTTTTAGCTCTGTCCCTCTTAATCCCCCATAAAGCTGGTGACTTTTGGAGAATATTTTATAGATTATACTTTAATGATGACACTAATTAGAGTTATAGACTTCTTTTACTCCAGAAACTATATATTAATTCACAATTTCTTACTCTTGCAATGACTCAAGCTAATACTACTAATATTTTAAAAGTGTTCCTGATTGTCTCTAATTATTTCTGGATTTGTCCCTGATTCATTGAGAGCTATGAACAGAAGCAGATTGCCTAGCCTTTCTTCCATATCAGACACAAAAGCTCACACACACGCACACTTACACACACACAATTTCAAATCAACAAATTCACCTAACTCATGTCTTTGAAATATGTCAGGAAACTAGAGTACCCAAAGAAAACCCACATGAAAATAGAAAAACATTGGACTCCACAAAGAAGGCAGTGCAGCCAAGATTTGAACCAGAGAACCTCTTACTGTTATGTGACAATGTCATCACTGTACCACTTGATGCCCATCTGGGTATACTTAGTTTATAACCTCAGGCAAGGACTTGTATGCCTTTTTCCTCATAGCCATACTAACAGTCTCACACTTTGGGTGAAAGTGCAACAATCCTGATTTTTCTCAAGTCATGTAAGCTATGCATACCTCTCAACCTCTTAGCCCAAGAAATCTGGACAAAGCCTGACATAATGGGGGTATAAAGGCCCAAAAATAAGGACAGATTTTAAATATTACTCTTATAAACTTTGAAAGTTTAGATATAAAGCTAAATAAAGACATTAATGCTTCCAGGTTTATCAGTAACATTTACAGAAAGCCCACCTACTCCAATGGTTTTCTCTACTTTGGTAGTTGCCACCCTCTCCATCAAAAAAGAGCGGTAGTTAAAGGGCAGATGGTGAGGGCGGCATGTATGATCACCAGAGATGAGGACTTCCATAATGAGTGTAGCAATCTGACCAGTATGTTTTCTAACAGGGGATACCCTGATTCACTCATTTTGGAGATTACATCTGAGGTAAGGTTTAAAAGAGAATCTGGGCATTTTAGGCCTATTTTAAATGGATACGGTTCGACTGGGATAGCCAATCAAGATACGTTGGTTAAGAATGACAGAAGAAACAATGAATCTGACATGGGAGTTAGGTTCTTGTGTACATTTTCTATTGACCATCACTTTATAAGGAAAATCCTACAGAAAAACTGGGCAAATATAAGAGAAGACACATATTTGCATCAATTGCTAGGTACAACACCCAACATAACTTTTAGAAAAGGATTTAACTTAAAAGCACTGTTGGAAATGAACAAACCTACCACTTTTAATAGGGTGAAAGGTATGACTAAGTGTGGGTTTTGTAATCAATGCAGATTCATACAGGAGGGGAGTCACGTGATAATAAATAACGTGAAATACAGGCTGACTGGAAATTTCAGTTGCTCTTCTAAAGCAGTAGTTTATGTGGCAAGCTGTAGACAATGCCCGGCTTTCTATATAGGAAAGACTGAGAGGGCATTGCATAAAAGGGTATATGAACATCTATATGCAATTTCTAAGAACGACATCAATAATGCACTGGCTTGCCACATTATCCAGAACAAGGATCATACTTTCAATTTTGCTGTTTTGAAGCAAATTAAGGTACAACCCAACTCAGGTCCATGGCAAATATTGTTAGAAAAAGAAGAATTGCTATGGCAACTGAGGACGGCTGCTCATACATATCCAGGTCTAAATGAAGCGATCTCGCTTACCTGTATATTAAAACTCTTAACCCTTAGGAGATAAGGCATTACCCTGTAGATCTTAGGTGAAGTATAAAGTGTATAATTATTTTTAGAGTGGCCTATTTCAAGGCACAACAGTGTAACGTAACACAATGTTATTTAGTTTTACATCTTCAAATACACTTTCTCGTATTCACACTATAGTTCCTAGTAGGTTTGTGACAGTATGGAGAACACGTTCACAGTGGTTAACGTGTTCGTGATTTTCAGAATTTTTTTCGACAAGTTTTTGATTTTTAACATCATTACAGTTTTGAAAAATGATTATAAACTTGTCTTCAAGGCTGCTTGCATGGGACCTTAGTAATGGTCAATAACAAACATTTAATTTTAACGTGATTTGATTGTTTAAATAAAATAAAATATAATTTACATGGATTTAAACACATCACAGTTATATGCACATACACAGTAACACAGATTTATTTATTTATGCATTAAAATATTTAGTAGCGTTTAACAGTGGGTAGTTTAAATCACGGACAAAAGCGCTGCATGTGAAACAAGGTAGAAGCGCTTTAAGCATGGTTTTGTCAACCAAACGATAACCGATTGGGAAGTATCGTTATAACAATAACACACATAGTTTGTAATATTATTTTATTTTTATTTTTATGAGTTGTTTATAGTTACATTTTTAAACGTTCATTGGGTAGTCTAAACATATGCATTGATAACAGGTAAACGAGAGAGTTGTGGGTTTTATGTAAGTATGGTTTTAACAGTTTGTTTTTAAATAACAAAGATGGGGCAATAGAGCAAGCTGACTTTTTAAACATTTTGTTTTTAAGTAATTTAAAAGACTAGCATGGTATTAAATTTAATGAAAATGGTGGCTTGCTAATTGATTGATTGGCACCCTATTTAATGGGGAAGCTGTAACAAATGGATGTTTCATTTTCATTTTTGTCTGAGGAAGGAGAGATACGATTCTTTCCGAAAGTGCTTGTTTATAATAAAAGTTCTAACGCTACAATTCTGAACCATTGTTGCTTTAAATTAACCTAAAATCGCATCTTGTTAGCGAGTGAATTGCAGTTGTATTGCATGCTTGCTGGATACGTTATCCCTTGGTTTTTCTGTTCAAACTTTGAAAGTTGCTTGAATAACAGGGTATGTGTTAAAATGCAGTTTCTAAAGTATATGAAGTCTGAAACTCAAATATATGACATTATTTACTAATTTCATTCCTCAGATCATCCTAGTGATTTGCCCGAAAACCAAAAATTTTATAAGGAACAGACTGAAATTTTGAGGAAGAAATCTGGACATTTTGTGAACGTCTGGATAGTTAAGAGGTTTAAAGCTATGTAGCAATGAAAAGTGGCTCATATTCTTTGAATTCAATGGAAAACTGAAGGCACTTCAAATAAACTAACTACATTAGATGGTTTAGGGCTGCAACTACTATAATTGTATTTCTTAGTACACAGTTGTATTTTTGCACCATTTAGTCTTTTTTTCCTCTGCTAAGTAGTGCTGTAAACAGCATGTGATATATATATATATATATATATATATATATATATATATATATATATATATATATATATATATATATATATATATATTCTTAGTAGCTGGAAATGGCTCATTAAAGCAGAAATGTCTGATTTTCAGTAACAGCCTAAAACTGGGGTTATGCAATGTAATATGAGAAGAAAAGCCAATTCATGCCAGACATACATTCACAGTCTGTGTGGGGTTTGCTTGTTCTATCTGTGGCTGAGTTTTCAGTAGGTACACAGCTTTTACTTTCTCCTGAAACACACACACACACACATGCACACACAAACACACACACACACACACACACACACACACACACACACACACACACACACACGTGTATGTAGAAATATAAGAGATTGTCCATCTTGGCCTGCACATTGCTGAAAAGGGTAAACAGATCACCATTTAACTTCATTAATATATTCTAAATGAAAAGTGGCTTATAAAGGCATACAGCTGTCAGACTAGTATGCAATGCTTCCACTGAGGTGGTTTTACATCTCAAAGACTATGTATATTTCACTTTCAGAGAACTGGCCATGTGAACCTACAGTAATAACTGCATTAACTATTACTACATTTAAAGTAGAAGCTAAGCCTGTGGATTAAAGAATACAAATAATTTATACATAGTGTGCAACAACCTGCATACAGGTGGAATATTTTGTGCTGGTTATGAGATCTATATTTTACACACATTGTGTCACAGGCATGAGCTTTTTCTGCATAGCATAGTTTACACAATCAAAAAACTTAAGAAAAAAATTAAACAAAACAAAATAATAACACTTAAACCAGTTCATGACCCAGTAAGATCACAGTTGTGCTTATAAATATACAGCATACAGAGCTGCAGTTTTACGCACACCTGCTAGTGAAACTGCTGGTAACAATCCCACAGTATACAAGTTACTCAGGGGCTGCTGCATTATTTAAAGGAGGAATCCCAAGCTGTTCACTCAATATTAACAGCAAGTGTTTCCAGGAAAATGCCACTCCATGCCCAGCCTGTTAATTAGTCAAGGATACCTGTGGATGATCCTTAATTATTTGTTGAGGTCTCAAAATTAAATAACAGCGCAAAGAAAATTAGGTAGCTTTAATAATCTGTGTCAGAATCAATCATAAAGTAATACAGTGAAAAATAAAATAATCCTGCCTTGTAACAGCAATGTGGCCCCTGCATAACATTTCTATTTTGCCTTGTCTTCCCTCTGCCCAGTCATTTATCACTGCCTTTTTTCATTGTCACTTATGTCAGGAGCATCTGTCATTTTTTTCTTCAACTAATATGAAACATTTTAACATGTAGTGAGAATAAGAGAGAGAGAGAGATGAAAAGAGAAACTAAGGTGACAGAATAACTGCTGTAGAGGGTTTTAACAGATAATTTTCACTTGAAGATGAGTGTGATAAATTCCTGTTCAGAAGTCTGTGATTTACAGTCATAATTACCAAAAAACATATAATGGTTTAGTGTACATATTTTATTTAATTGAAGGAATGTTGTTGCTAATATCCTTTGAACTGCTCATGGCCCACTTAATCTGTTAGCTGACTACTGTTTTGAAGTTTCATTTATGGTATGCTACTTCAAGGGAACCTACAAATGTCAGCAGAGTAGCATCTTGTGGGAAAAGATTTGCAAATACAAGTGAAAACAATATGAAGACAAGGTAGTAGTAAGAACGTTCTTCTGACATTGAAAGTGCAGTGTGAATTGCAGACATTATATGATATTTTATTTATGGCATTCATTCTACCACTTGCATTATCGACAGTGTCTCCAAAAAAAAAAAAAAAAAACGTAAAAATGATGGCTGCAAAAGCTTGATTTCTTCAGTTCTGCATTTGGCATTGCAGAAGCAATGTAAGGTGGTAAAAGCATCCACATTTCTTCATCTTGGCCAGAGATGTCACCATAAAGGTAAATAATACATTTTAACTTACTAAAGAGCAGCGGTTTGACTTAGCAGTTATAAAAGACAGATTTAAGTAATATTGTGACCATAATGTGACTCTTCCTTATATTTTAATTTATTTTTCATTAGAAAATCAACTGTCATAGGAGTCTATTGATACTGATATGACTAAGTTTAGGCACAGAGCTAAACAATGTGAGCTTTGAAGACCTGGACGATTCACAGCTGAGCTAATTGTCTGTAGCATTAAGAAAGATAAAGTGAGCATCAAACGTCTGCCAGTGCCTAATTTAATCTTTGATAAAGTTATAAATATGAGTAGATTAACAGAATTAACAAGCAAGCAAGCAAGCAAATTAAAGAGTTTACAGAGGATCTAGGTATGTGTAAAATTAAAATGAAAAGGTCTTAAAATAAGCAGAAAGTGTCTGTTAGTGTATGTAATACTGTCAGGTAGAACGGAAACCATTTATCTGCAAAAAGACATACCAGACAGTCCATTTCAGATCATGATGGCACATTTGAAAATAAAAGAGTTTCAGCTGAACAGTTGCCATGTTGCTCAAGGTATGTGACAAGCATGAGGACAAAACTTGCCATGTTGTGAGTGTTGAAGCTTTCATTTCTTCCACCATTTTTCACAATGTATGAAAGTACAAGAAGGAAAGATTGTTAGAAAACATTGTGATGTAAATACAGCCACAAGCTGATCAGCCACTGACTTGTACAAATCGGAAACTCTGAAGCTGAAAAAAACATTAATTTTGAAAGCAGTTATTGAGTGATTGTTTTTTTTTTTTTGATTGATTGATTGATTGATTGATTGATTGAATGCATTTATCAGGATAGTCCAAATGAATAGAAAAACTGTTTCTTTTCAACAGAGCCCTGGGGAGAAAAGCTCCATAATAAAATGAGTAAACATTAAAACAATAGTTAATAGATTTTAGGCAATAAGCATAAATACATTTTAGGTTACTATGTTAGTCACAATTTGATAAAGATTTTTACATCTGCTATAGAAATAGTTCACAGAATAAGCATGTTATATTTGAGGATAAAAATTGAAAACAGATTATTTATGATTGACATATAATGCAGTCCATTATGTTTTATGGCATATTTTTTTTGTAATTTATGAGGTTGTAACTAAATGTAGGACGTTAGCTGAAATAGAAAGAGCAATAGACCAGATTGTGGTTATACCAGGAAGAGTATGAAAGCCATTTGGTGAGTAGAGAGGCTATATAGAGAATAAATAGGCCCAAGGAAAGAGGATTGGAGAGAGGCAGCATTTACATTATCCCAGCAGAGGTGCAGGAACATAGATAAGTATTTTAAGTGATCCTTTAAGTGCAGCTTGAAAGAGTTATTGTTTTCTAATATTCTTAGAGAGACAGGTATGGAATTCCAGATTATAGAGAGAAAGAGAGAATGTAGGAGTCTAGGGAGTCTGTAGCAATATTGTTTGATTCATTTACAGTTAGCAACATTTGGTTAGCAGGCTCTAATCTTTTCAGACTATAGAGTTAGATATCATTATTTAGACCTAGGCATTTTTCTGGGTCATGCATGAGTTATTTGTCATGACAAGCTGAGAGCAGGTTATACCTTAATTCCAGCCACTGAAGTTGCTTTAGTGTGTGGCAGCGATGTGTCCTATAATGATAGTTGGAAGCAAATTTTGCAATTTTATAATAGCAATGGTCAGATAAGGATAGTTGATTGGATTGTAAATTGATAAATATGGAGACTGTGTATAGGAGAGCAGAGATGAAAAAAGATGAGGCAATGCTTAGCCTAGCTTGTTCTGTTAGGTAGGATTTGGCTGTGTAGAGGGCTGCCAGGTTTTGATGTATTTTCTTTACAGCCTGTTTTATATGAAGGCCAAGTTTTAGGCTTTTATCAATGGTAACCCCTAGCAGCTTGGTATAGGTTACCATTTCTATATTGGTATTGTTTAATGATAGAATTGAGAAGGATTTTTTTCTGGTTGGATAGTTGATTAGGGAGGAATAAGATATATTTGGGGTTTTTGGGGTTTTCAATGGACCTGTGAGCCAGTTAGCCAAGTCCAATCTGTGAAAGATATTATTGGGTGTATTGTTGTAGTCTAACCATGTTTTTGATAGAGCAGATAACTGTGGAACTGTTTGCATATTGGATGATGGTTGCTTGTTTTTTTTTTCTAAATACAGATCATTAATTAATATATTAAAATGCAGTGGAACTAATATAGAAGCTTAAGGGACTCGTACAATTACTGGGAGAAAGGAAAATATGTTGTTTTGCCACTTTACAGGTTGATGTCTTTTTGAGTAGTAACTGTTAAATTAGGATAGTAAGAGTTTATCTAAGATTAGGGAAGACATCTTACATAGTAGATTTGGATTTTGTTTGTTTCAATTTCTATCACCTGGGAGCCATGCTGTGTTTTGGTTTCACCCCCCCCCCCACCAGTATATTATCAACAATGTATTCATCCAGTTATGTGTGTGCTCTGAATTCTGTTTCTACAAAAGGGACATAATCCATTAGTATTGCTGTATAAATAATCTTTAGACCTAGAAATTGTATATTAATAGCAAAACTGTTAGCAAAATTATTAACTTTAAGAATGGAAGTAAGCTTTAACGCTACTTCAGTGACTTACTCTGGCCATAGTGCAGCAGCGCTGGATCAGAACAAACTGTGTTATGGTAATAAGCACAAACCATACCATATTTCACTTCAGACTGTCAGTACAATAACCCATTATCCAGGGTAAAATGGATTGTGAACACTAAGGCATGATTGATTCTATACAGGGTGTGCAAATGCAGTCTCAGAGCAAGAAGGTTGCAGTGTGCATTAAATGAAGGCAAACAGTTACACGTTTGAGTAGTGTGTAACTTACATAATTGTGAAGGGGTCAACTCTTGCATTTATGCATGGAATGATTCATAGATTTTCAGATGCAGCAATTTACATTTGTGAAGCATACATTTCAAACATTCACTCAAAACTGTTGCAAACTTGTTCAGCACAGTCCCTTGTAAAAAAAAAAAAAAACAATACAAACAGAAATATGACATATGATGACAAATTTGATATGTTGATTTAGTCTCAGGTTTTTGATGATATTCTGGGTAAGTGTAGTATAAAGATGAACCCTAAAAGGTCATCAAATATTCATGCAACAAAAAAGTTTCCTATGGTACTGAGGCAGAGAATTGAGAATAAATTAAAACAAATGAAGCAGTTACTTGTGATTACAAAACAAACCAAGTCTAGGATGAACACTCAGATAATAGACATTAAAACAGACAAAATCAAATTCTGCAAAGATCCACAAGATCGAAATAAAATATTCCTGAGGAACACTGCCCACTAATGATGGTTGAAGGATTGTATCTGTGATATATGGAATTCATTATTTTTCAGCATCTGATTGTAGTTAGGGCTTCTGGCAATTCTGACTTGACCCAGACAGTTCAAGGCTGTGTACATATAATGCTGTAGTTGACATATGCATTTGTGATTTCTTCAGCACCTGAGGGCTTTCAGAGAGCTGTTGCACAAATCATTGAGGATCTGGAATGTGTCATAAACATTGTAATAATATATTGGTTTGAGGGTGAAACCTAAACACAGCATGACATTAGACTAAAAGATTTAATTGCCAGGTTAAGACAATGCAAGCTAAAACTGAATATAAATACAGTTCAGTTATGTTTGAAATACATGGGGCATTTCTTAACAAATGAAGGCATTCATTCTGATCCTGGAAAGGAAAGAAACGTTGTCAACATGGAAAGACAAACCCCCAGATTTAATAAACTGCATGTAGCAATAGTGTAAGTCCTACATGGAGTGTAATATGGCTGTGTCTGCATCTCCACCTTGGCAGTGCCCCTTGCATATTAATGAAGGCACGCTGCTGAGAGAGAGACATGTAACATGGTTACAGAATTGGTATAGGGGTGTGTTACAGTATCCACAGATGAGTAACACACCCCCTGCATTGTGAAAGCTGTTTAAATAGTTTTTTTTTGAGTGTACTTCAATGAATGTGTTCATAAACCTGGACTGATATAAGTGAGTAATGCCATGTACAGTTCAATATACATGAAAGCATGAAACCTGATAATGTTAAGGAAAGCAGTTCACTACTGCATTAATGATGTTAAGGAATAACAAGCATATACTGTATTAATAATGATGTTCTGATAATAAAGTGCATCTGGATTCATAATGTGAAGGGAATAAATAATCTGCAACCTTAAATTTCAGGAAATAATGTACACCTACAGTCAGAATTGTTAAGGAAATAAAGTTAGTAATGCATACAGTGTGGAATAACAACCGGTTAGTCAATGCCTGCATTACGTAAAGTGTTCAAGAATAAAAAGACTGTTAACTGTTTCATGTCACCCTCAGTAAAGGTTTCTTATGCCAAATGGCATCTATATTATATTATCGTATGATGTAAAAAGTAAATGCTATTTTGTCGTACCCGATAATATCAAAACAACAAAATATTGAACAAACGGAACAGCAAATTGCTCCGTAAAAAAAAAAACTTAAACACAAATTTAAGTGGGGCTTTACCACAGCCTACTTAAATATACCAACTCCAAGATTGCACCATAGTGGAGGAAATGGCAAAGTCCCGAAGACAGCCCTCCAAATTTTTTCCCTGGGAAAAAATTCAATGTTCCATGACTTCACTATTTTGCCATTTTGACAGTATCGGATCGACTAGTTAGCATTCTCTATTTAGTCCATTCGATAGTGTCATATATACCTGCCAAATGTGTGTATTTTGGGCTGTTGGTCATGAAATTGTGTATTACAAGTGCTGTGAAGTAAACATGGGTATAATACCATGAAGTGAATGAAGGCTGGCCGATAAAGAACTGTTTTGCTAAAGTGTAGATGTGGAGCTGTACTACAAGATATACTGCATTATATTTGTTCTGCACTATAACATCTGAACCTTGAATAGTAATTTGTAAGGTAGTATAGTGTGTTTCCCTCAGGATTGTCTTGTGTTAACCTTTGCATTTCAGCTATATGCATTCCTAAACGTAGTTATGCTGATGCAGGCAAGTATGAAACTGTAATAGCTGTAGACTGCAAATATACCATCTGCAACTGTATATGGGTCAGGTAGCCAACTCAGCACCCTGATATGGTCTGTACACATCACACATATTCCCATCCACTAGGGTTAAATGTGTACACCTGCATTCCAAGTAGTATTACACAGTTCACCTACTATCTCTGTCATGCATACATCTCATGCATGTGTGTTCAAGTTTCACTGCAGTCTTGTGTGACACTCTACCTACATTACCAGGTCAGAATTTGTTACAGGAGAGCTCTAGGCACATATCAGTTATTCATCACAAAGCAGTTTGCTCAGTAACTCAGTTTGCTAACTGATAAGTATGTTGTTCAGCTCTTTCCACAAAGAGACTGGAGTTCGAATCCAGGGCAAGTACTATATATATTTATAGAAACAGACAAGTACTACTGAATATGTATAGAAACAGTTTTTTATTGTTAAAAGGTGTTCTTCCCACAGGAATTACAGGTAAATAAATTGTCTGCCCTAGCTGTTCCAATGGTATACTAATTTGTGTCTCCAGATTTACTAGTGTGTAAAGAGCATTGCTCAGCAAGGTGATAGGACTGCATTAAATTAAAAGTCTACAAGTACACTACTATTCCAAGTTAAATAAACTAATAAAACTGTTTATTGTTGTTACGGCTGTATGCCTGGTGTGTCTGTGAATGTCTTCTGATAATCTAACCTCATGCCAGCCAAGGATGGCAGGATACATGTAAATTCTCTGTACTATGCATGATGCATGTCTCTCAAATGTCACACTGTCACAGATAATGATCACTGTTACCAAAACCCTTGGACACATATTTAACATCCAGTCAAAGTATGTCAGTAGTACACTCACACAACATCAGTGCAAAGTACACCTTGGTAGTCATATATGTTCATAGGTTCATAGGTTGGTACTAGGCTATCGGCCCTAGGGCCTATACAGGCCTAGCCAAACAATTCCCTGGATATTTATTCCCACGATATTTACTTCCCTGACATGTAATAGTCCCTTCTAGTAGTGTACCTCCAGGTGTTACAGATTGGCCCATACTGTCCCATGCAGACAGCTTGAGAGTTATGTATGTGCTACAGAATATATAGGGCACTAGTAGATATAAATGTGAAGGCAGACCTGTAGAGTATAGAACAGTACTGTTGCAATAAATATAAGCCTATACTGTTGTTAATGAAATGTCTCTCTCTCCCCCAACCCTTATCTGCATCACAATATTATTATTGTTATACTATGGGTATGGTTTCCATTTCACATATGTTGTTCTCAAAACCTTCTGTTGGGCCTTGTGTTTAATTTTTGTTACATGTTAAAATGGTTGCATATTAACATACCTTGTTGAAATACCAATGTTGTTGGCCTTTTGCCATAACTGTTACTGGCATGCTGTTACAATGCTGACTGTTATCCTATTTATTGTTGTGGTCTGTATGCTATGCAAATTTATTGCTCTGGGTTAATTGGAACACTCATGCATGCTATTATAACTAACATTTAAATGCTCTGTGCATGACTAACCTCTACACACTGACAAAACCTTCAACACCATAGCATGAGTGGGTAGGCTGGTGCCTGTGGAACCACCTACCCCACCTCATCTGGCCATGGCACTGGGTCCCAGCATGTCTGGGACCCAACCTGGAACTGCCCCCCTCCGCTGGTCCTGCACCACCCATGGGTGGAACCACCTTAGGGGATGGGACCCGTCCCCCTCTGACATGAGTATGGAGAAGGAATGGTCACCCAGCAACAGCTCCCAGGGATGGTCTGTAGGATTGTCCAGACTGAGGGCAGGCTGGTGCATCTGGAGGAACAGGCCAGCCCTGGCACCCAGCCCCCATCACAGCCACCCTCGGAGCTATGAAGGAGCAGTGCTGACTGCCCATGTGTAGGGAGCTCAGTCCCACTGCTACCATCTGGGGGCACCTGGTCCTCTGATTCCACAACACCCTCCCTGTTCAAGGTGTTTAACCCCCTCATGTGTCATACACCACCCCTATCTGCTGTCTTGTCTGTCTTGTCTGTTTGCAAATGCTACCTCTCCTACCCAACCTACCTACCCCCTAAAAGAAAAAAAGGGTATCTGTCCCACAAAAAAAATCGCCTCATACATAGGTCTCCATTTTGCCCACATCTACACTGCCATCAGTCAATCATCACAGGAATTAATCAAGAAAGTTATGTTAGTCACACCCCCTCCCTCTGGAATGTGAGGCTCCAAATTCCAAATTGTCCACAACACACACAGCTGTTGCTGTGCAAGAAATGTAAAGGTATGGTCCTTTCCTACACCAGTCCTGCACATCCCTACATGCCTTTCATTTTGTTTTTCACTCTGCTTGCCCCCATTTCTCCACTTTCAAAACTTCGACAACATAAAAAAAAAAAAATAAAACATGCAACAGTAAACTAACAGTTAGTTTTGTGTTGCATGTTTTATTTTATTTTTTATCCATGATCGAACTTCTGCAAGTTTGACTATATGGTTTCGACCATATAGGGTCGAACTTGTTGAAGTTTGATCACATAATAGGAACCCTGAATGTGTACAATACTAGTATATAGACTCACAACATCTAAAACTATAACATAGTTTTCATCCTGCAATCATATTTCTTCCAATTCTTTTAATAAGATCATAT